>NW_028270153.1:846380-1129415 GCF_037043375.1 Chiloscyllium plagiosum | reverse complement strand
ACACACTCCCTCTCTCTCTCACTCACACACTCTCTCTCTCTCTCACTGACACACTCACACACCCTCTCTCTCTCTCACTGACACACTCACACACCCTCTCTCTCTCACTGACACACTCTCTCTCTCACTCACACACCCTCTCTCTCTCACTCACACACTCTCGTTCTCTCTCACTGACACACACACACCCTCTCTCTCACTCACACACTCTCTCTCTCTCACTCACACACTCCCTCTCTCTCTCACTCACACACTCCCTCTCTCTCACTGACACACTCCCTCACTCCCTCTCTCTCTCATTGACACACTCCCTCACTCCCTCTCTCTCTCACTGACACACTCCCTCACTCTCTCACTGACACACTCCCTCACTCCCTCTCTCTCTCACTGACACACTCCCTCACTCTCTCACTGACACACTCCCTCACTCTCTCACTGACACACTCCCTCACTCCCTCTCTCTCTCACTGACACACTCCCTCACTCCCTCTCTCTCACTGACACACTCCCTCACTCTCTCACTGACACACTCCCTCACTCCCTCTCTCTCACTGACACACTCCCTCACTCTCTCACTGACACACTCCCTCACTCCCTCTCTCTCACTGACACACTCCCTCACTCCTTTCTCTCACTGACACACTCTCACCCTCTCTCTCTCACTGACACACTCCCTCACTCCCTTTCTCTCACTGACACACACACATTCCCTCTCTCTCTCACTGACACACGCCCTCTCTCTCTCACACTGACACACTCACTCACTGACACACTCACACACTCCCTCTCTCTCTCACTGACACACTCCCTCTCTCTCACTGACACACTCCCTCTCTCTCTCACTGACACACTCCCTCTCTCTCACTGACACACTCCCTCACTCCCTCTCTCTCTCACTGACACACTCACACACTCCCTCTCTCTCTCACTGACACACTCCCTCTCTCTCTCACTGACACACTCCCTCTCTCTCACTGACACACTCCCTCACTCCCTCTCTCTCTCACTGACACACTCACACACTCCCTCTCTCTCTCACTGACACACTCCCTCTCTCTCACTGACACATTCCCTCACTCCCTTTCTCTCACTGGCACACTCACACACCCTCTCTCTCTCACTGACACACTCCCTCTCTCTCACTGACATACTCCCTCACTCTCTCACTGACACACTCACACACTCCCTCTCTCTCTCACTGACACACTCGCACACTCCCTCTCTCTCTCACTGACACACTCCCTCTCTCTCACTGACATACTCCCTCACTCTCTCACTGACACACTCACACACTCCCTCTCTCTCACTGACACACTCCCTCACTCCCTCTCTCTCTCACTGACACACTCCCTCACTCCCTATCTCTCACTGACACACTCCCTCTCTCTCGCTGACACACTCCCTCACTCCCTCTCTCTCTCACTGACACACTCCCTCACTCTCTAACTGACACACTCCCTCACTCCCTCTCTCTCTCACTGACACACTCCCTCACTCCCTCTCTCTCTCACTGACACACTCCCTCTCTCTCTCACTGACACACTCCCTCACTCCCTCTCTCTCACTGACACACTCCCTCACTCCCTCTCTCTCTCACTGACACACTCCCTCTCTATCATTGACACACTCCCTCCCTCTCACTGACACACTCCCTCTCTCTCTCACTGACACACTTTCTCTCTCTCACTGACACACTCTCTCTCTCTCTCACTGACACACTCTCTCTCTCACTGACACACTCCCTCACTCCCTCTCTCTCACTGACACACTCCCTCACTCCCTCTCTCCCTCTCTCTCTCACTGACAAACTCCCTCTCTATCATTGACACACTCCCTCCCTCTCACTGACACACTCCCTCTCTCTCTCACTGACACACTTTCTCTCTCTCACTGACACACTCTCTCTCTCTCTCACTGACACACTCTCTCTCTCTCACTGACACACTCCCTCACTCCCTCTCTCTCACTGATACACTCCCTCTCTCTCACTGACACACTCCCTCACTCTCTCACTGACACACTCTCTCTCTCACTGACACACTTTCTCTCTCTCACTGACACACTCTCTCTCTCTCTCACTGACACACTCTCTCTCTCTCACTGACACACTCCCTCACTCCCTCTCTCTCACTGATACACTCCCTCTCTCTCACTGACACACTCCCTCACTCTCTCACTGACACAGTCCCTCTCTCTCTCACTGACACACTCCCTCTCTCTCTCTCTATTGACACACCCTCTCTCTCTCTCTCACTGACACACTCCCTCACTCCCTCTCTCTCACTGACACACTCCCTCTCTCTCACTGACACACTCCCTCTCTCTCTCTCTCACTGACACACTCCCTCACTCCCTCTCTCTCTCACTGACACACTCCCTCACTCCCTTTCTCTCACTGACACACTCCCTCACTCCCTCTCTCTCTCACTGACACACTCCCTCACTCCCTTTCTCTCACTGACACACTCCCTCACTCCCTCTCTCTCTCACTGACACACTCCCTCACTCACTCTCTCTCTCTCACTGACGCACTCCCTCACTCCCTCTCCCTCTCACTGACACATGTGTCAGGCATGAGCGCCCCTTGTCAAAGTTGTGCTGTCTCAGCCCTATTTTATCAAACATTTCCAAACATTCTGCAATCTCACTCTTAATAATAGAACTCTCAAATCTGACCAACAACCGAAGTCAGGACAACCAACCAACTCTTCCCTGTTTTCTGCCTTCCCTCCTTCTTAAATAGGAGAGTGACATTATCCATTTTCCAGTCCTCTGGCACAAATCTGACTCCAGTGACTCCTGAAAGGTCACCACCAAAACCTCTACAATCTCCTCAGTTATATCTTTCAGAACTCTAGGACAGTGGGTGCTGGGATATTGGGTGGTGGGACTTTGGATGTATGATGTTGTGGTACATTCAGTGTGGAACATTGAAGATGGGAGCAGGACTAAGTTATTTGACCCCTTGTGTAGCTCTGCCATTCAATATGATCTTGGCTGATTACCCAACTCAGTCCCCTGTTCCTGTTCTGCCTCATATCCTTTGATACCTTTAGACTGGGACCCAAAGGCTCAGCCTCAGAGTGAAGGGATGACCCTATAGAATGGAGATTAGGAGAAATCTCTTCAGCCAGAGGATGGTGACTCTGTGGAACTCATTGCCACAGAGGGCTGTGGAGGCCAAGTCATTGAGTGTATTTAAGACAGAGATGGATGGGTTCATGATTGGTAAGTGAATCAAGGGTTATGGTGAGAAGGCAGGATAATGTGTTGAGGAACATGTCAGCCATGACCAAATGTTAGAGTAGAGTAGAGTTAGTTGCTGAACTGATGTCTTCTGGACATATGGCCACAAGAGCTATGGCTAACTTCTTCTTGAAAACACACGATGTTTTGGCCTCAACCACCTGCTGTAGAAGAATTATGTCATATTTTGGGTTACTTATCCCCAAAGGCCTTGCACAACTGGATTGTCAATTATTCATTTCTCATTAACCAATATGCATCCTAGGATGGCCTGTCCTCCAGTTGGTTCCTCAATATGTTGATCCAGGCAAGTATCCGTATGCTCTCCAGGAATTCCTTCCTCTATGGTGTTGTGACTGATTTGCTTTGCCCAATCTATGTGGGAGATCGTGTCTCACAAACATTATTAGGTTCTTTGAGGACATAGCCAAAAAAAAGCTGAGGGCGGAGTCATAGATATTGTCTACTTGGAGTCAAGATTAGAGTGGTGCTGGTAATGCATAGCAGGTCAGGCAACATCCAAGGAGCAGGAAAATCGAAATGTCGAGCAGGAGCCCTTCAGGTTCCTGATGACAGGCTCCTGCTCGAAACGTTGAATCCCCTGCTCCTCGGATGCTGCCTGACCTGCTGTGCTTTTCCAGCACCACTCTAATCTTGACTCTAATCTCCAGTATCTGTAGTCCTCACTTTCGTCCACTGTCTACTTGGACTTTAGTAAGGCCTTTGACAAGGTTTTAGACTAATTAGTAAAGTTAGATGACACGGGATTTAGGGAGAACTTGCCATATGGAGACAAAATTAGCTTAATGGTAGAGAATGATGGTGGAGGGGCTTTTTTTGGACTAGAGGCCTGTGACCAGTGGTGTTTCACAGGGATCGGTACTGGGTCCAGTTTTGTTTGTCATTTATATAAACGATCTGGATGAGAATATAGGAGGCATGGTTAGTAAGTATGTGGATGAACCAAACTTGGTAGTGTAGTGGACAATGAAGAATGTTATGTAAGATTACATAGAGATCTTAATGTTGGAGTCTACTACTTTTGCAGGCAGGCCATTCCACGCCCCCTACTACTCTCTGACTAAAAACCTACCCTTGATATCTGTCCTAAATCTATCACCCCTCAATTTAAAGCTATGTTGCCTCGTGTTAGCCTTCACCATCCTTGGAAAAAGGCTCTCACTGTCCACCTTATCTAACCTTCTGGTTATCTTATACATCTTGATTAAGTCACCTCTCAACCTTCTTATCTCCAATGAAAACAGCCTCAGTTGTCTCAGTCTTTCCTCATAAGACCTTCCTTCCATACCAGACAACATCCTAGTAAATGGAACGGTGTAAGGTTAGATGGGCATCAGATTAATTTCACAGGTCGGCACAACATTGAGGCCCGAAGGGCCTGTACTGCGCTGTAACTTTCTATGTTCTATGTTCAATTTAAAATGAGGAATTATGAGGGCTAAAAGAGATCATGAAGTATCTTTAGCAAACAGGGTTAAGGAAAATCTCAAAGCCTTTTATTCATATATAAGCAGGAAGAGGGTAACTAGGGAAAGGGTTGGCCCACTCAAGGACAAAGGAGGAAAGTTATGCATGAAGTCAGAGAAAATGGGTAAGATTCTTTTTTTTAAGACATTTTTATTGAAAATTTTAACATGTTTTAACAAGTTTACAAAAGAAAACTGAAAAAAAAACTAAAAAACTATTTCTAAATAGTAAAAAAAAGTATAAAACGTATTTAAATGGAGATCTTCCCCCTTATTCCCAGGGGGCATCACTTCCTTTCCAAAAAACCCCATCATAACCTCTCCCAACCAGTGCACACCCTTGACCCAGGCACCCCACGATAGGATAAAGAAAATTCAAGTATACTACTGAACTAGAACTAACAGTGAGTACCCTATCCCCCATTTCCCCCCCCCCCCCCACCACCCACACCAACACCTGGATATATTTGGTAATGATAATACCATATATGAACATATATGACTATAAAATTACAGTCTCAGCAAATAATAATTAAGTATATTAATACAAAATAACAGGGGAAAACAACCCCGCTCCCAAGGACAAAGATAAAATAAGATAAGGTAGCCACCTTCCCCCCCCCGTACATTAACTAGACCCCCTGGCCTATATATATATACATATATATAAAAAAGGGGGAAAGGAAATCGCTAAGTAAAGGATGAATAAATAAACCCCTCTTCCCACCCCCTGACGATAATATTAAACAATAAGATAATGAAAGGAAAAAAAAGAGGGGGTAAACCGGGGTGAGGGTAGGGCAAAACAACATCAATTAACTCTTATAATTTGTCTAAGAGAGTCCAAAAGTTTCTTGGCCTTCTCCGGTGATCCGAAGTTATACACGGACCCTTCATGACTAAAGCGTAGTATAGCTGGGTAGCGCAAGGCGTATTGAATGTTTAAATCCCTGAAACAATTCTTTGCTTCATCAAACGCCTTCCTCTTTCGGACCAAAGCTGGGGAAAAGTCCTGAAATAATATAATCTTAGATCCTTTATAGATCATGGCTTGTGGACCTTTCCCAAGATTTCTGGAGGCTTCCAAGAGCATCTGCCTCACCTTATAGCTCTGCAGCCGGAACAGGACCGGGCGTGGGCACTGGTTTGAGCTGGGCCCGCGTATTGCAACCCGATAAGCCCATTCCACCCTTACCTGGCCTGATCCAGCCTCCAGATTCATAACTGTAGAATCCACTATTCAAGGAACCTTGTAAGCTGGCCTTCTTTTTCCCGTTTGGGAAGGCCCAGCAAACAAATATTTTTTTGACGACCTCGAGAATTGAGGTCATCAATGTGATTCTCTAAGGTCCGGACTTGCTGCTCGAGAGTCTGGACCAGATCCACGGCCAATTCTGCAATGGCCTCGGAGGTTGCGGCCTTTAGTTCCGCCCCTCCGACTCGGCATTCAATTTCTTCGATGTCTCGGCTGTGCTTTTGTAGTGCGGCTGAGAATCAATTCCACCGACTTCGGGACTCTTCTATGAAAGCATCGATCTTCGCATCGAGTTTGGAGATTATTTCCACGAGGCTCGCCACCGTAGGTAAGTCCCCCGGGGTGACTGCGGACGCCTCTGCTGCAGCTGGGAAGGGTGGGGGAGGGGCTCCTGCCTGCTGAGAACTGCGGGCTCCTTTCCCCCTAGTCATTTTTACAGGAGACTGAATTGTATAAATTTAGTACTAAACCACTAATTAATTTAATAAAAACTATTTTTAATTGATTTGTGAGTGTGGTGGAGGAGGGTGGCCCACTTTGCCTAGGTCTTGGGAGGACCACTATAGACTCAGACTTGCTGAGTCGCCACCATCTTGGATCCCGGTAAGATTCTTAATGAGTACTTTGCACCGAGGAGAGGGAAATGCTGAGTGTTGAGGTTGGGGATAGATGTTTGATTACTCTAGGTCAAGTTAGCATAATGAGGGAGGAAGTGTTCGGTATTCTAAAAGGCATTGAGGTAGACAAGTCCCCAGGTCCAGATGGCATCTATCCCATGTTATTGAGTGAAGCAAGAGAGGAAATAGCTGGGGATTTAACAGATATCTTTGCAGCATCCTTGAATACAGGTGAGGACCTGGAGGACAGGAGAATTGTTAATGTTGTCCCCTTGTTTAAGAAGGGGAGCAGGGATAATCCAGGTAATTATAGAGCGGTGAGCCTGACGTCAGTGGTAGGGAAGCTGATGGAGAAGATGGATAGCTTGGATCTATTCCCATTGGAAGAAAAAATAGGCTTATCAGTGGTAGGCAACATGGTTTTGCGCAGGGAAGGTCATGTCTTACGAATGTAATAGAATTCTTTGAGGAAGTGACAAAGTTGATTGATGAGGGAAGGGCTTTACATGTCATATATATGGACTTCAGGTAGGTGTTTGATAAGGTTCCCCGCGGTAGGCTGATGGAGAAGGTGAAGTTGCATGGGGTCCAAGGAGTACTAGCAAGATGGATAGAGAACTGGCTGGGCAATAGGAAACAGGGATTAGTAGTGGAAGTGAGTTTCTCAAAATGGAGACCTGTGACCAGTGGTGTCCCACAGGGATTCATACCAGGACCACTGTTGTTTGTGATATACATAAATGATCCGGAGGAAGGTATAGGCGGTCTGATTAGCAAGTTTGCAGATGACACCAAGATTGGTGGAGTAGCAGATAGTGAAGGAGACTGTCAGAGAATTCAGCAGAATATACTTAGATTGGAGATTTGGGTGGAGAAATGGCAGATGGAGTTCAATCCGGACAAATGTAAGGAAATGCATTTTGGAAGATCCAATTCAAGAGCAAACTATACATGAAAGATCCTGGGGAAAATTGATATACAGAGAGATCTGGGTGGTCAGGTCCATTGTACCCTGAAGGTCAATAGACAGGTCTCTGACAAAGAGTCTGTCCCTGTTTCTCAGAAGGGAAGGGGAGAGAGGAGCAGAGCATTAGTCATTGGAGACTCCATAGTTAAGGGGGACAGATCGGAGGTTCTGTGGGAACGAGAGAGACTCACAGTTAGTGTGTTGCCTCCCAGATGCCAGGGTCTGTGATGTCTCGGATCATATTTTTGAGATTATTAAGGGGGAGGGGGAGCAGCCCAAAGTCGTGGTCCACATAAGCATCAATGACATAGGAAGGGAAATGGATGGGGATGTAACACAGAAATTCTGGGAGCTAGGGTGGAAAATTAGAGCTAGAACAAACAGCGTTGTTATCTGTGGTTTGTTACCTGTGCCACGTACTAGTGAGGTGAGGAATAGGGAGCGAGAGCAGTTGAACATGTGGCTACAGGGATGGTGCAGGAGGGAGGGATTCAGAAACCTGGAAGGGTCATCTAGGGTAGGTGGGACATCTACAATGGGATGGTCTATATCTGAACCAGAGGGTTACCAATATCCTGGGGAGAAATGTTATGAAGATGTGGGTGTACTGTACCTTTAAGAGAGTTAAAAGCTAGCAGAACTACCTACTAGCACAGCACCAAGTGTTCTGAATAAGGTAACAATGTAAATTTGGTCGAAAGCTAGATTAGAGCTGAAAAATGTGTTGCTGGAAAAGCGCAGCAGGTCAGGCAGCATCCAAGGAGCAGGAGAATCGACGTTTCGGGCATAAGCCCTTCTTCAGGAATGCTGATTCCTGAAGAAGGGCTTATGCCCGAAACGTCGATTCTCCTGCTCCTTGGATGCTGCCTGACCTGCTACGCTTTTCCAGCAACACATTTTTCAGTTCTGATCTCCAGCATCTGCAGTCCTCACTTTCTCCCCGAAAGCTAGATTATCTGGGTTGCCTGGAAACAACAAAACCAATTCAAATTAGGCCAATCAGTTTGAATTATACCCCAAAAATACCAAACACCAATCAAGTTTGAACTGAGTTTATTGACAATCTTAAAAGCCAATGACACAATTTGATGCTTGGGGGTATAAGACTAGGAAAAAATTAACAGTTGGGAGGAGAACTGCCAAACCACCAACATCTTCTGACTGCCCAGACAATAGCTCTCTTAAAGTTACCTTTGATCTGTGAAACAGAAATCCCTAAGGAGAACAAAAGAAGACTAAGGAAGAGAAGATTCGACACCTGGCTGGTTTTGAAATCTTGATTTTTTTTTGGTAAATCTCAATTGGAGGGTTTTATTGGACTAATATTGTAGAAGGGGAAGGTAAAAGGTTAGAGGAAGGAATTGTATATAGTTGTTAATTAATTATTCTCTGTTATACTTTAAGAAATAAAGTTGTTAATTTGTACTTTAAATAGTTCTTGGCTTCTCGAACTTTCACAGATTACTGCACGGGATAAATCTTTTCTGTGTTGCTGGTTTAAATGAAGCAGGAAGGTTTACTGTGTTGGAACGGTTTGGGGGCTCATCATTGGGATTTGAACTGGTTTAGACAGATTTGAATAGATTTGGGGGTACGAAAAATTCCAGCAGATTTAAACACTTGCAGGTTAGTGTCCTAGATCTTTAAATAAAATGTAGGTGAGACAATTTGTTTAATTTTGGTGACTTGTGGTTGACTAAAGTAAAAGTGAGAGAATGACTCTTAAAATTGCTAAAGAGGTTCTGGGATTTGAAGACGATTCTCAAATTTGCCAAGAAGGTTTAGAAGGGAAGAAAAAGGCCATACTTTTAGAATTAGCAAAGAAATTAGATTTGGGTTTAACCGAGGATGAAAGTAAAGTTGAAATTGTAAATGAATTACTTAAACACTTAGGTGTGTCAGAGAAACAGACAAGTGCAATAGAGGTAGAAAAAATTAAATTACAATTGAGGAAAATGGAGCTAGAAGATAAAGAGAAAGAGAAAGAAGGCTCTTAGTTGAACAAATAGAGAGAGAAAGAGAAAGAGAGAGAGAGTTTGAACTCGAAGTTGCGATTTAGTCAGCAAAGTCAAGTTAACAGGATGGAGATTAAAAGAGAACGTAGTGATATATATAAATATGTCAAAACTCTGCCACATTTTGATGAGAGAGAATTTTTTTTTAAAATTTGTTTTAAATTCATGAGGCAGATGGAGTGGTCCAAAGATTTATGGGTAATGCTAGTTCAGACTAAGCTGGTAGGCAGAGCTAGTGATCTATTTGCCGCGCTGTCAGATGAGGGGTTAAACAGGCTATTTAAAGTGCTTTTGAATTGGTACTAGAAGCATATAGACAGACATGAAGTAGATATAGGGAACACTGCTCTGATAAAACAACACCCCTATCGGCCTAATCCGTTCAAAGCTAGACAGGTCCAGTTGGAGGTGGAGGACATGCTTGACAAGGACATCATTGAACCAAGCCAGAGTGAGTGGAGTTCGCCAATCGTCTTAGTTCCCAAACCGGATGGGATTCAATGATTTCGTGTGGATTATTGGAAGGTCGATGCTTTTACAAAATTGGACTCCTAGCCAATTCCTAGATTGGAAGACTGTATCAAGAAAGTCAGACAAGCCAGTTACATCACCAAGTTGGACTTAATGCGTGGTTATTGGCAGGTACCTTTATCAGAGACTGCGAAAGAAATTTCTGCATTTGTAACCCCAAATAGAATCATAGAATCCCTACAGTGTTGAAACAGACCCCTTGGCCCAACAGGTCCACACTGACTCTCTGAAGAGTATCCCACCCAGACCCATCCCCCTACCCTATTGCTCTACATTCCCCCTGACTAATGCACCTAACCAACATGCCCCTAAACATTATGGGACAATTTAGCATGGTCAATTCATCCTAACCTGCATATCTTTGGAGGAAACCCACACAGACATGGGGAGAATATGCAAATTCCACACAGTCAGTCGCCCGAGGATGGAATCAAACTCGGGTCCTTGGCGCTGTGAGGCAGCAGTGCTAACCACTGAGACACCGTGTCACCCCACTTGTGGGCTTGACTTCAGTTTGTTTGCAATGGAGGGACAGGGTTTTAGGGAAGGGTATTGAATGTAGGTGCCTCACATCGAGCAGAACACAGAAACCATAATCTGGCACTGGAAATGTGAAACTAAATTCCCCTCTAACAACATTGTGGATCAACCTACAGCACACATGGACAGCAGCAATTCAAGAAGATACCTTCTCAAGGGCAACTATGGATGGCTAATACCTGCTGGCCCAATGTCAGCGATGCCCATACTCTGAGTGAGTAACAAGAAACCCCACCCCACCGCTACAGAAAACGCTGATATACCTGGGTATCTGTCAGTGTTTGTGCAGCGAGAAACAAGAGCTGGCGTTTCAGGTCCGGATGGCCTCTCCGCTGACCTGCTGAGGCTCTCCAATGCTCTGTGCTTTACAATGTGAACAGCCCATGGTGGCTCAAACACAGCCAGGAACTGGTGTCCTTGTCAACATCTCAGTGAGCTGTGTGTCCCTCTGGGCTATATCAGTTTAAAGTGATGCCCTTTGGAATGAAGAATGCAACTGCCGCATTCTAAAGACTCATGAACAGAGTTGTTACTTGGTTAGCAAACTGTGCAGTCTATTTGGATGATGTCATGATCTTTAGTAAGTCCTGGAAAGATCACATGGTACAGCAATAGAGCTCTTTGAATGTCTACAAGAAGCAAAATTGGTGATAAACTTAAATAAAACTGAATTCGCGAAAACAAAGGTGACATTCTTGGGACATAAAATCAGTCTTGGAAGGTTGGCCCCACGGAACACAAAGACGAAGGCCATCGAGGAATTTCCATGACCAATGTCGAAGAAAGGGGTGCTTCAATTCTTAGGACTCAGCGGATTATATCGGAAATTTGTTCCAAACTTCAGCAGTTAACCGATTTGCTGAAGAAGAACACAAAGTTTTGATGGACAGAAGTATACCAGGAGGCATTTGACCATTTGAAATTAATATTAACCACCAAACCAGTTTTGGCTACACCTAACTTTTCAAAACCTTTTAAAGTCGCCATCGATGCTAGTGATCTAGGAGTTGGAGCTGTACTACAGGAAGATGGGGATGGGACTGAACTGCCAGTTGGTTACTTTTCGAAGAAGATCAGCATCCAAAGCAAATACTCCACGATTGAAAAGGAACTATTGAGTTTGGTACTGGCCTTACACATTTTAATGTATATGGCACAAACAATGTGTCAGAGATGGTTGTGTACACGGATCGCAATCCCCTTACATTCTTAGAACGCTTTAATGACATGAATATGAGACTATTTCATTGGAGTCTTATGTTACAGTCTTTTTAATTTAAAAATCGTACATGTTGCGGGTTGTAAGAATGTAATCGTAGATGCATTATTGTGGATTTAACTGAAAGTTTAGACGAGATTTGTCTTTATTTAATGTTATATATACAGTTATATGGGAAGAAGTTAATGGTGAATTTAGATTAAAGTTATCTGTATTAGGGTAATGTGTTTAAAAAATAGAGAAAAAAATGAAGTCATCTTTTCATTATGATGTTTAATCTTTTCCTAAGGAGGGAGGTGTTATGAAGATGTGGGTGTACTGTACCTTTAAGAGAGCTAAAAGCTAGCAGAACTACCTGACACAGCACCAAGTGTTCTGAATAAGGTAACAACGTAAACTTGGTCGACAGCTAGATTAACTGGGTTGCCTAGAAACAACAAAACAGATTCAAATTAGGCCGATCAGTTTAAATTATACCCCAAAAATACCAACCTCCAATCAAGTTTGAATTGAGTATATTGACAACCTTTAAAGCCAATGACACAATCCGATGCTTTAGGAGGTATAAGACTGGGGAAAATTTAACAGTTGGGAGGAGAACTGCCAAGCCACCAGCATCTGCTGACTACCCAGAGAATAGCTCTCTTAAAGGTACCTTTATCAATTAGTAACTTGTGAAACAGAAATCCCTAAGAAGAAGAAAAGAAGACACAGGAAGATCCAATAGAAGATTCAATGTCTGGCTGGTTTTGAAAACTTGAATTTTTGATAAATCTTAATCGGGGTGGGGGGAGGGGATTTATCAGACTAGTATTGTAGAAGGGGAAAGTAAAAGGTTAGAGGAAGGAATTGTAAATAGTTGTTAGTTAACTATTCTCTGTTATACTTTAAGAAATAAAGTTGTTAATTTGTACTCTAAATAGTTCTTGGCCTCTCGAATTTTCACAGATTACTGCACGGGATAAATCTTTTCTGTGTTGCTGGTTTAAATTAACTAGAAGGGTTTACCCTGTGTTGGAACAGAAAATTGCTAATGCTCTTCGGGAGGGTTTAAATTAATTCAGCAGTGGGATGGGAGCCTGAATTGTAGCTCCAGTGTACAGGGAGTTGAGAGTAGTGAGGTCATGAATTAGGTTACAAGGCAGGAGTGTACCGGCAAGCAGGAAGGTGATTTGAAGTGTGTCTACATCAACGCCAGGAACATCCGGAATAAGATGGGTGAACTTGCAGCATGGGTTGGTACTTGGGACTTTGATGTTGTGGCCATTTTGGAGACATGGATAGAGCAGTGATAGGAATGGTTTTTGCAGATTCTGGGGTTTAGATGTTTCAATAAGATAAGGGAAGGTGGTAAAAGAGGGGGAGGTGTGGCATTGTGAGTCAAGAACAGTATTATGATGGCAGAAAGGACGTTTGATGAGAATTCGTCTATTGTGGTAGTATGGGCTAAGGTTAGAGACAGGAAAGGAGAGATCACCCTGTTGGGAGTTTTCTATAGACTTCTGAAAAATTCCGGAGATGTAGAGAAAAGCATGGCAAAGATGATTTTCAATAGGAGCGAAAGCAGGGACTTTAACTTTCCAAATACTGACTGGAAACACTATAGGTCGAGTACTTTAGATGGGTCAGTTTTTGTCCAATGTGTGCAGGAGGGTTTCCTGACATAGTATGTAGACAGGCCAACAAAGGGTGCGGTCACATTAGATTTGATACTGGATAATGAACCAGGTGTTATATTTGGAGATAGGTGAGTACTTTGGTGATAGTAACCACAATTTGGTTATGTTACTTTAGCGAGGGAAAGGGATAGGTATATACCACGGCAAGAGTTATAGTTGGGGGAAAGGCAATTATGATGCGATTAGGCAAGATTTAGGATGCATGGGATGGGGAAGGAAACTGCAGGAGATGGACACAATTGAAATGTGGAGCTTGTATGTACCCGTCAGGCAGGAAGTAGTCGAGAGAGGGAGCCATGGTTTACTAAAGAGGTTGTACCTCTTGTCCAGCGGTAGAAGAAGGCATGATGAGACATGAAAGCTCAGTTAGGGCACTTGAGAATTATAAGTTAGACAGAAAAGACCTAAAGAGAGAGCTAAGAAGAACCAGTAGGGGACAAGATACGTTTTTGGCAGGTAGGATCAAAGACAACCCTAAAGCTTTCTATAGGAATATCAGGAATAAAAGAATGACTGGAGTAAGATTAGGACCAATTAAGGACAGTAGTGGGAAGTTGTGTATGGAGTCCGTGGTGCTGGGGGAAGTGCTAAATGAATATTTTTCATCAGTATTCACACAGGAAAAAGACAACGTTGTCGAGGAGAATATAGGCTATTAGACTGGACAGGATTGAGGTTCATAAGGAGGAGGTGTTAGCAATTCTGGAAAGTGTGAAAATAGATAAGTCCCCTGGGCTGAATGGGATTTATCCTAGGATTCTCTGGTAAACCAGGGAGGAGATTGCAGAGCCTTTGGCTTTGATCTTTATGTCATCATTGTTTACAGGAGTAGTGCCAGAAGACTGGAGGACAGCAAATGTTGTTCCCTTGTTCAAGACAACCCTGGTAATTATAGACCAGTGATCCTTACTTCTGTTGTGGGCAAAGTGTTGGAAAGGGTTATAAGAGACAGGATTTATAACCATCTTAGAGAAGAATAAGTTGATTAGGGATAGTCAACATGGTCTTGTGAAGGGTAGGTCATGCCTCACTAACCTTATTGAGTTCTTTGAGAAGGTGACCAAACAGGTGGATGAGGGTAAAGCAGTTGATGTGGTGTATATGGAATTCAGTAAAGCATGGTAGGCTATTGCACAAAACACAGAGGCATAGGATTAAGGGTGATTGAGCAGTTTGGGTCAGAAATTGGCTGGCTGTAAGAAGACAGAGGGTGGTGATTAATGGGAAATGTTCATGCTGGAGTTCAGTTAGTAGTGGGGTACCACAAGGATCTGTTTTGGGGCCACTGTTGTTTATCATTTTTATAAATGACCCGGATGAGGGTGTAGAAGGATGGGTTGGTAAATTTGCGGATGACACTAAGGTCGGTGGAGTTGTGGACAGTGTCAAATGATGTTGCAGGTTACAGAGGGACATGAATATGCTACAGAGTTGGACTGAGAGGTGACAAATGGAGTTTAATGTGGAAAAGTGTGAGGTGATTCACTTTGGAAGGAGTAACAGGAATGCAGAGTACTGGGCTAATGGTAAGATTCTTGGTAGTGTAGATGAGCAGAGAGATCTCAGCGTCCATGTACATAGATCCCTGAACATTGCCACCCAGGTTGATAGGGTTGTTAAGAAGCATATGGTGTGTTAGCTTTTATTGGTAGCAGGATTGAGTTTCGGAGCCATGAGGTCATGTCGCAGCTGTACAAAACTCTGTTGCAGCCGTACTTGGAGTAATGCATACAGTTCTGGTCGCCATGTTCAAGGTGAGTGGGGAAATGTTTAAGGGAGATATGAGTGGAAAGTTCTTTACACTGAGGGTGGTGAGTGCCCAGAATGCTTTGTCAGCAGAGGTGGTAGAGGCAGGCACGACAGTGTCATTTAAGGTGTATCTGGACAGATACATGAATGAGCAGGGAGGAGACGGATACAGATCCTTAGAAAATAGGTGACAGGTTTAGGTAGGGGATCTGGATCAACGCTGGCTTGGTGGGCCGAAGGGCCTGTTCCCGTGCTGTAAGATTCTTTGTTCTTTAGATCGTGTATTCGCTGCTCAGAGTGTGGTCTCATCCCATCATGTATCTTTCATATGGATGAGGAGGGTCACCACTTCAACTGGGACAACACATCTATCCTAGGACAAGCTAAACAGAGACACGCACAAGAATTCCTAGAAGCACGGCATTCCAACTGGAACACTATCAACAAACACATTGACTTGGATCCCCTTTTACAACCCTCTGAGAAAAAGAACAGGAAATAACATTGCATCAGGAAATGACATCACCACAAGAAATGACATCACCAACCCAAGGAAACCCAAACATATAAATAGAAAACTGGCTACACCACCAGAAACTCACTGAAGATGTTACCTAGTAGGGTGACGAAATGTCTGAAAATGAACCCTCCAGCTCAGAGAGCAAACCTACATTCAGAACCTCAACCTGAGCTCCAAATCTTTTCAAAACTCGTTGTGGTCTCATCTACACTGGGGAGACAAAATTCAAACTGGGTGACCACTTTCGGAACAGCTATGTTCTGACTGTCTGTCTGCAAAAAAGACCCTGAGCTTCCAGTTGCTTGCCACTTCAACACCCCATCCTGTTCCCTGGCCAACATCTCTGTCTCAGGCTCACGGCAGTGCTCCAGCGAAGCTCAGCACAAGCTGGAAGAACAACACCTCACTTTCTGCGCGGGAAACCTTCATGACCCAATGTCAAATTCAACAATTTTAGGCACTGATCACCTTCACCTGTGTCTTTCACCCAACCCTCACACACCAAGCTTTGTCATCACATGGGTTGCTGACTCAACCAATCCACTGTAAGCTACTGATACTTCCCACTAGCAGCTGTTGACTCTCCCATGTTAACCATTATCCATTCCTTTGTCTGCCTAACCATTGTTTTCTGTCTCTCTCTGTTCTCTCTGGGGTCCCACCACCCACACCCGCTCTCCACCACAATATCAACATAAATGCTAATCTTTTTCTAGCTATAATCAGTCCTGAAGAAAGGTCACTGGACTTGAAACCTTAACTCTGCTTTCTCTCCACAAATACCAGAGTTTTTGCAGCAATTTCTGTTTTTACAGCAAAATCCATACTTCTTTGGGGTTTTTATGCCACTTCCAAGTGTTTTAATCTGTGAAACGTCTCTGGACTGCTTCCAGTATACTTACACCTACTTAAATCAACCTACTCCGATTTGTCAGGAGACACATCCAGGGCAACTGGGACATGAATCCAGATGTTCTGATCCACAGGCAGGGACACTGCCACTGCAACACATGACTCTTTCAATACATGTATATTTTAGCTTGAGTGAGGTGCCCAGATATCACCCCTGGAGTATTCTGTGTTGTATCAGTGGTGTGCTGTACAGCTGAAGTATAATCTTTGCATTCAATTTGCCCCACAATAAACAATAACATTCTATTACCTTCCCAAGTTAATTGCTATATCTTCATCCAAACCTTTTACAACTAAAACTCTAAGACATCCAGATCCTGCCGCATCCTCTGTGCAACCTCTCACCATTTAGATAGTATGCTGCTTTTTAAATTCTATTTGTTAAGATGGGAAATTTCACATTTTCCCACATTATATTCCATTTACCAGGACTTTAGAATCTCACTTGACCTATCCATATCCTTTTGAACTTCCTTATGTCCTCTTCACAACTTGTTTTCTTTCCAATCTTTGTGTTATCAGCAAATTTGGCAACCATGTCTTCCATCTCTTCAGCCAGTTAATTTATGTGAATTATAACCTGATGAGATCTCTATGACATATGACTTGTTACAGCTTCGAAAAAGAAAATGCCCAATTTATGTCTTCTCTCCTTTTCCTGTTATCAAGCCAATCTTCTATCCATGCCATAAGCTCTGTTTTCTACACATTATCGATTTCTTCTGGAAACCTAAGAACAGAACATCCTTCAATTCATCTTATCCACAATATGTTACTTCCTCAAAGAACTCCATTCAATTGATTAACATGATTTGCCTTTCACAAAGCTATGCTGACTCTCCTTGAAACCTTTGAACTTATCTAAGTCCACTGCTAAAACTTCCTTAATAGTAGCTTCAGTACTTTAACCTATGTCAGATGTAATGCTAAGTGGTCTGCAGTATCCTGCTTTTTGTTGCCTTTGAAATGATTGACTTGCCAGTTCATTTCAGAGGGTTGGCAAGAGTTGACCACGTGAAGACTGCATTTTGATTGTAGTCCATATTCAAATTCCATGGAAACATTGTGCTCAAGAGGCACCTGTGAGGAAATAGCAACCACATTGCAAATCTACCAGGAAGCTCTAAATCCATAGTTCAATCTTCTGATGAGTGTCTAAAGACATCATTCCATTAAATGGAATAGGTGAATGATGAACAGAGGAAACTTACTCAGCTGTAATTGGAGTGGTGACATGGATGCTGTTTATAAACAAACTGTTTTCAGAATGTTTAGAGAATAGACAATATCCAAAGTAATGGACAGAGAAGAAGATAGTTTATGGATAGATAAATCAGAAACTGAAAGCATCATAATCTCATCGATAGTGATGCTGTAGCCATGTGAATTAATAAAGTAGACACTATATTGGATGCCAAAAGCAATAAATTTGACAGATTTTTCAACCGTACCTATGTGCAATTAATTTATGCCATGAACCATGCCAAATTAATCCTATATGAATCATCAATATTGTTTTTTGTAGACATTAGGAAATGTCAAAAAGCCACACCCATATCAATAGTTCATGTTTTATCTTCAGCATGTTAGTTGATCCATCTTTTGTTTTTAGAAGCATCAAAGGTCCACTTACACACCAACACCACCTGATGTGTCGAGACTAGATACACTGGAGCTATTGTCCTTTGAACAGAGATGATTAAGAGGAGAATTGACATATAGACAGATCAAAAATAAAAGTAGACCATTTGATTCATCAAGTTCAATCTGCCATTCAACATGATTATGACTGAACCTCTATTTAAACACTGTACACCCGCCATTTTCTCATAACTCGTGACACCTTTAGCCTCTGGAAATACATCTATTCCTAAAATATGTTCACTGATACCTCTCATAGAAAGTTCCACAGGTTTACCACCCCCGAGTGAAAAACTTCCTCAGCTTCACAGTTCAAAATGGCTTACTTATGTCTTGAGATGGCAAGCCCAGCCAGCAAAAATGTCTCTGTATCCAGTTTGTCCAGCCCTGTTAAAAGTTTGCATATTTGCATTGCAGCCTCACAGTACCAGGGACCCGGGTTCGATTCCATCCTCGGATGACTGAATGTGTGGAGTTTGCATATTCTCGTGTCTGCGTGGGTTTCCTCCGGGTGCTCCAGTTTCCTCCCACAGTCCAAAGATGTGCAAGTCAGGTGAACTGGCCATGCTAAATTGCCCGTAGTGTTCAGGAATGTGTAGCTTAGGTGCACTAGTCAGGGGTAAATGTAGAGTAATAGGGTTGGGGAATGGGTCCGGGTGGGTTACTCGTCAGAGGGGTTGGTGTGGACTTGGGCCAAATTACCTGTTTCCACACTGTAGGGATTCTATGGTCCATGCTGACCAAAATGCCCATTCATGTTAACCACATTTCCCTGCACTTGGCCCATATCCTTCTAATCCTTTCCTATCCACCTATTTGTCCAAATGCCTTTTAAATGTTGTCAATGAACCCACCTCAACCACTTCCACTGGCAGCTCATTCCATATCTTAAACTCCACAACCACCTGATGAAGGAGAGCACTCTGAAAGCTAGTGCTTCCCAATAAACCTGTTGGACTATAACCTGACACAGGTCTTTTCCCTCGAGTGGGGGAGTTCAAAATTAAGGGACATATTTTTAAGGTGAGAGGAGAAAGTTTTAAAAAGAACATGAGGGGCAATTGTTTTACACAGGGTGGTCCATGGGTGGAATTAATTGCCAGAGGAGGTGGTAGATGCAGTTATAGTTACAGCGCTTAAAAGATTTTTGGATAAGCACATGAATAGGAAAGGTTTAGAAGGACATGGGCCAAGCACAGGCAGGTGGGACTAGTTTAATTTGTGATTATGGTCAGCATGGACTGCTTGGACTGAAGAGTCTGCTTCCATGCTGTATGGCTCTTTGACTCTCCCTTCCTCCAGTTTTCCAACAAACGTTTCCATGACTGAGATTTAAATGCAATCATGAGGCATGTACCTTTAAAGCCGAGAGTGTTTAGAATGTTCTGGCAAGACAGGAAGCACTCTTGGATAAATCATTGAGAATCTCAGTGAATCTGGAAGTGACAAAGAGGATACAAAAGATCAAATAGAAATGGGACAAAGAAAGGCCAGAGGGATAAACACAGAATGGAAAGGTCAGCACTGATTGGAAGGTAAATGTTAAAGAGAAAATCAGAATAAAACATCAAGGAAAACAGAATTTTCATCTCATAATGGTCCAAACTAACAAATATTTACAGCAGTGTAAAAACAAACTGAAGGAACAGACACTGCCAATTTCATTCAACAAATTTAAACACAGTTCATCATAAAGTCTGAACTATCAGGGAATGGAAAAAACAACTGGGTTTAAAGGATAATTAGATATATTGTGATACATTAAGTTCATTGTGACAGGAAGGGACTGAATACAATTTTAACACTGCACTAGTGGATAAGGCCAGAGAATATAAAAATAGGAAAAAGACAGAGTTAAAGGATTTGAATGCAGATGCATTCATAACAAAAGGGATGAATTGTTAGCGCTGATAGAAATATCAATGTACACCTGATAGGCATTACAGAGACATGGTTTCAAGGTTAGCAAGGTTTGAACTTGAATATTGAAAGGTATCTGACATTCCCAAAAGACAGGAAGCCCGGAGATGGTGGTGTGATGGTTCTGTTAGTTAAGGATTCATTAGTACAGTAGCGTGAGATAACCTTAAATCAAAGAAACAAGATGTAGAATCAATTTGGGTAGAGGTAAGAAATAGGAAAGAAAGAGCTTAAATGCGTTAATTGTTAATAGGCCCCAGACAGGAGTTATACTGTCAGCAGGGAATACTTCACCTAACAAAGGAGCAGCTCTCTGAAAACTTGTGATTTCAAATAAACATGTTGGACTCTAACCTGGTGCCATATTGGAGTTTTGTGTACAGTTCTGGTCACCACGTTATAGGAAGGATGTGGAAGCTTTGGAAAAGGTTCAGAGGAGATTTACTGGATGTTGCCTGGTCTAGAGGGAAGATCTTACAAGGAAAGGCTGAGGGACTTGAAGCTGTTTTCGTTAGAGAAGAAGGTTTGGAGGTGACTTAATTGAGACATATGAGATAATCAGAGGGTTAGCTAAGGTGGACAATGAGAGCCTTTTTCCTCCGATGGAGATGGCTAGCACGAGGGTCATGTGTTTACATTGAGGGGTGATAGATATAGGACAGATGTCAGAGGTAGTTCCTTTACTCAGAGAGTAGTAGGGGTGTGGAATGTACTGCCTGCAACAGTAGTAGACTCACCAACTTTAAGGGCATTTAAATGGCCATTGGATAAATATATGGATGAAACTGGAACAGTGTAGGTTAGATGGACTTCAGATTGGTTCCACAGGTTGGTGCAACATCGAGGGCTGAAGGGCTATAATGTTCTATGTTCTATAAGATAGGAAGTAGAGATAGCTAAAGTGAATTGGGAAACTAGATTAAAAAGTGAAGTAGTGGAGATATAGTGGAAGACTTTTAACGAGATATTTAATAAATCTAAGAAAAGGTTTCTTTCAAAAGGAATGGACTATAAAAATGGGGAGATCGTGCTAAAACTTTGCAAGGCACTAATCAGACTACAGTTGCAATGCCGTGAACAGTTTTGGTCCCTTTATCTAAGAAAGGATGTATTGGCATTGGAGGTGGTCCAATGCTATTTCATGCACTGTTTATTTTCTACAATTTCTTTTCAATGTTCCCCTTTTGCACTTTTTACACTCCTATAGGGACTCTAATGCATTGAGCTCACCGTATCTACCATAAGCTTCTCTTTCTTTCTTAGTCATATCTTTTATGCCTTTTAGATAAAAACAATGACTGCAGATGCTGGAAACCAGATTCTAGGTTAGAGTGGTGCTGGAAAAGCACAGCAGTTCAGGCAGCATCCGAGGAGCAGGAAAATCTGACCTGGGAGTAGCAGTGGGAGAGGGACTCCCTGAGATTCTTGTAGAGAAAGGAGGAAAACTTCTTCAACGCAGGCATCCTTGCAAGAGGATTCGCTGTAGGGTTAAAATCAACTAGATAAAAACAATGACTGCAGATGCTGGAAACCAGATTCTAGATTAGAGTGGTGCTGGAAAAGGATTATTGCTCCCTGTCCATTATTCCTGCATCTTTTACTAAAAGTCTTCTGCTTTTAGACAACAGGAAGGCAAATTGCTTATGTTATTTTAATACAATTGACATTTTGTCTTCTAAATTACTACCTGCTGATGTAAATAACATTTCTTTAATTTCTTTAGTGGAAATCTTATGTCCCATTAAAGAAATGCAATAGTTTCCTGGTTGTGTAAATTGCAAATTCACAGATTTTTCCAAAATACAATACGTTTATGGTTTCCATATCCAGCTTCATTTGCATTTTCTTCAACGATGGTCTGCTCCATTACAAGGGTACCCTGAACACCACATTTCATCTTCATAAAATGATTGATTCTGTCTACTTTACAACGAATAACAACTCTTTTAGAAGTTTTCAGTGCGTTATCATCCCAGATCAGAAAAGTGGTGAAACCCCCAAATTCCTTAACTTTGTTTGGATGCTTTTTCCTTGGAGAGACTAGCTAGCACGTTCATCAGTCCACATCACACATTGTCAATGTGTGCACATTCATCAATAGCCTGAAACAACAAAGCCTTCTCTTTGACCTTTACCTCCATCTTCTTCCTCTCAATCCTCCAATTCATGTTTGGTTTTAAATATTTTATTATAGCATTTGGGATTGTCCATGCTATAATGGTACTTTGTGACTCACATTTGAAACATCAACTGATCGCATCCTTAGTATTTCTGGAATTCACTTGCTTTTTGTAAAATTCTCTTTGCTTTTCATAATGGAATTCCCTGGAATTTTTGAGAAGTTCTCTCATTTATTCCAGTATGTGTTTATTCGCAGTGTACTTCCTGTCAAAACTAGTCTGTCCATATATGATACTTTGGCAGAATTAAATATATTAAACTGTCAGGACAGATACAGAAATTTCCAAAATGAAATTTCTGCAATCTTGAATAAAATCTATTGAACTTTGTAACATACTCTTCCCTAATACTGTCTTCAGTCTTTCCAAATTTTTAAAAATCTGACCACACCTGAAAAATGGTCAATCAACCATAAGACCATAAGACATAGGAGCAGAAATTAGGCCATTCAGTCCATCAAGTCTGCTCTGCCATTCAATCGTGGCTGATAAGTTTCTCAACCCCATTCTCCCACTTTCTCCCCGTAACCCTTGATCCCCTTTACACTCAAGAACCTATCTATCTCTGTCTTAAATACACTCAATGACCTGGCCTGCACAGCCTTCTGTGGCAATGAATTATAGATCATATTTTTGATAAAACTGTCCAAACTTGCATCCATTTCAAATCACCAGGCTCCAATTCCAAACAAGTTTTACGTCTTTTCCCAATTCCATTTGGTAACAGAAGTATTAAGGCCATACTTTGTTTCTTCCTTAGTAACAAAGGAACCCATGTCCACATTGTAACTTCAATTTTTCGCTGAACATAAAGTTCACTTTGACTGGTGGGGCACAAAATTATGAGAGGCATAGACAGGATAGAAAAGGAAAATAAGCAGGTGGCACGTTTTAAGGTAAGGAGCGGAGGTTTAGAGGTAACTTAAGCAAGTATTTTTTCATCCAGAGAGTGGTGGATATCTGGAACTGATTGGAGGTGGGAACCCTCAAGACAGTGAAGTATTTAGGACATGTGAAATGTCACAGAAATAAGGGAATGGGCCGAGGGCTGGGAAGTGATAGGTGTTTGATGACTATTGTGAACACGGTGGGCTGAAGAGTCTTTATCTTATCTGTGCTTAAAAGCTCCTCGACATGATGAATGCTGTTTTCAAGGAAATTTATTCCTTGTTCTGATCTGAGGAAGCAGACAGGCAATGAGCAAAATCTGATAAAAGTTCTGAAACTCTTAATAAACTCAGCTTGTTAAAATGGTGAACTCAATGCTGTACTTTTGGTGGTGTTTGGGATGTGGCAGAAATCCCTTCAATGTGCAAGTCCTGAAAACAGAAGCTGCATTTATCAACAATCATAGGTCTGTGTGGAAGTGGCAGGTAAAGTTAATGTTCATTAGGAAAACATTTTTTTTAATCAATGACTTGGCTTAATTTTCTCCATGAAGGAATGTGTAAAAGCAACAGTTTCTTTCCTGTCACGAGGCAGTGTTGCTGGAATCCTGCATAAATCACACTCAAAGGACAGCCAATGAATGCAGTCATTTTCCAGAGGGAGGAAATTCTCGCTGGAGGAATAGCCACTGGGACCAAAATAATTTCAGACAAACTGTAAGCTACAGCATCTGAACAAGAAGACTTATTCACCACATTCAAAACATGTCAAAACCTCATGAAAATGAATAGATTAAGTGACAGTGAAATTATAAAGAATTTCAACATAAGAAAGAACACTGTCCATTCCTTGCAATTACACAGGACTCCATTGCAGATTGTGGGCCAAATCACACTGTGTAGCATCCCAAATAGTTCAAGCACCATCTTTAATGTCAGTTTCTCACCTACAAGGTGGAGGCAGCTTGAAGGTAGAAGCTAGTCTTTGCTCCTCCATTACTGAGTTCACTTAGCTCCATTTCGGTGTTGCTCTGATCAATGGGATTTAGGAACAGTGCAGTTTCACATCCATTTCTTAAATAATTCCATGATTTTGTAACCAGAAAGTCTGGTCCATGTGGTATGAAGACTAATTTCCATAGCGAATCATTTTCTGTTTTCAGTTACCTCTTGCTATCCTGTGATGAACTGCCCTCTCAGAGGCTCCAAAGATCATCCCCTCTCCTCAGGCCAAGACTGTGGCTGAGAGTGAGGACATCACTGTAGTGACTGTAGTGGGGTCAGATAGGTGGACCTAACACAATATGAATTCAGCTGTTAACCTGGTCCAATCAGGGAGCCCTGGCTGACAAATAAAGACATCCTGCTCACTCTAAAAGTGGCTGTGAAGGAGCTGGATCAGTGTCAAGGACTCTCCATGTGTAAATAAAGGGGGACTTGGTGATGGGATACCGGCCTCTGGGGAGTTACTTCAGTGGCAACAAGAGAAAAGCACGATCCTGAAGAGATTTGCTCGCAACAGTCATCTTTGAGTGTGGTTAAGCATTTCTAGAATCATGCAGTTATTTGAAAAGCTTGATTTGTCCAATCCTGTCATTGAAGACTGGCCCCAGTATGTGGAAAGAATACACTATTTGCTCCAGACAATGACATTGGGACAGATGAAAAGCAACGAGTAATTCTCCTGACAGCTTGTGGACCTGCAGCTTTTTCAGGTATTAGGAGCCTAACCATTTCCTGAAGCACTAGATACTAAAACTTTTCAAGAGTTGACACATTTAGTAAAGAAATATCATGAATCCAAGCCTCCTGTAATTCTGAGATGCTATTGGTTTTACTCAGCAATTCGAGAACCAGGAGAATCTGTATTGGGATTTTTGACCAGGTTAAGTCAACTGGCAAAGACATGTGACTTTGATTTAACTTTAATGAGATGCTGAGAGACTATTAGGTATGTGGGATTAATGACATAACCATGCAAAAGCACCTACTAGCTGAAGCCCAAATTGACTTCAAGCAGGCATAACAATTGGCTTCATCATTGGAAAATATGGCAATTGGAGCTTATGAACTACAGGATATTCCAATGGAACTGGACACCTTCACCAACTGAGCTTGGGGAACACCAGCTGAATGAAGGCAATTACATAGCCTCACTCAGGACATATCCTGAACAGAGGGACTCTCAGTTAGCCCACAGCAAAACCCCAAATCAAAGCCAAGTCTCAACCAAATGGATAGAATTTTCTTCAGGATCCAGGCAGGCAAGCTACTGTGAGTGTGAGACTTGAGACAGAAAAAGAGTCTTATTAGGTTGAAATTGAGTAAGAGAACTGATAGGCCAGTCTCCAGGAGATTTCACACCCTGGAAAGTCCACCTACATCTGGTTTGGGACAGTTAAATTGCTTAGCAACATCCAAATTAGAACCAATCAAAATAAATGTTTGGTTCAAAATGATGGTCACCCAGTTGTCATGGAGGTTGACAGCAGTGCGGCCGTTTCAGTGATCGCAGAACGGGTCTTCAACAGAATTCACTCTGGATTCCAACCTTTAAGTTTGTGCAAGACCTCAGCTAGACTGAGAACCTATACTGGGAACCTTTACAGATTAAGTGTACAACTTCAGTTCCAGTGTCTAATGAGAAGCAGCAATCTAATGAGAATGTAGTAAAAGGCTTGAGCCCAAGCGTGATAAGGCAAAATTGATTGATAAAGATTCATCTTGATTGGTTCAACATGTTTTGATTAGAAAAGGGCTGCCTGAGTAAACCCTTAATTAAATACCCAGAAGTTTTTCAGAAATGGTGAGGGACTATCGGAGGAGGCAAGGCCACTTGCATGTTGACCAGGAAGCAATTCCGTGATTCTGCAAGGCCCATCCAGAGTCATTTGCCTTACGGTCAAAAGTAGTGGCAGAAAGCAGAAGGCTGGAAAGTGAAGAACTCATCAAACCAGTCTAGTCTGCGGATTGGGCAGCACCGGCCATATCGATTATGAAGCCCGATGGGTCGGTTCACCTTTGTGGGAATTTCAAACAAACGGTAAACCACTTTTCACAGCTGGATGAATACCCAATCCCCTAGCATAGAGGACTTACACGCAAATCTGGTGGAGGTGCTGTCCTTCAGGAAGCTGGACATGAGCTGTGTGTACCTGCAATTGTAGTTAGATGAGGATTCCCACAAGTATGCTGCAATTAATACAACTAGGAGTTTGTACCAAGATACAAGAGTGCCATTTGGGATATCATCAGCCTGTGCCATTTTCCAGTGGACAATAGAGAACATTTTACAGGGGCTACCCCAGGTCACTATTTATCTAGATGACATGCTAATAACAGTAAAAACCAATAAGGAACACTTAGAGAACCTGGACATAATCCTTAGATATTTTCCCCAAATGTACACCTTAGAAGGGAAACAGTTATGTTCCAGACACTCCAAGTGGCCTACTTGGGTTACAATATCGACAAGACTGGGTTACACCCAGTGGAAAATAAAGTGAGGGTGGTAAAAATGTGCCCTGGTTCCCATGTCTGTAGCAGAGCTTAGGGCTTTCCTTGGGCTGGTGAATCATTATGGAAGATTCAGACATAACCTGGCCTCCATCCTGGCACTTTTGCATCAACTCCTTAAAAAGGGTCAGCCTTGGAAATGTTTGCGTAGTCAAAGCACAGCTTTCAGGGAAATAAAGAAACAGCTATCATCCTCTAAGGTGTTGGCACACTATGATTACAAGCGAGATGTGGTTTTGACATGCCATGCCTTCCCATATGGCTTCAGGATAGTATTAGCTTGTAGGTGGCTAAATGGAGAGGAACACTCAATAGCACATGCATCCAGGATTTTGGCTAATGCAGAGCGTAAATATACCAGATAGAGAAGGAAAGTTTGGTAATCTTTTTTGGAGTCAGGAAGTTCCACCAATACCTTTAAGAACATAGATTTGTAATAATAACCCTAACCCTAATCCTAACCCTAATCCTAACCCTAATCCTAACCCTAACCCTGCTAGGTCTACTTAAAGAGAACACGGCATTGCCATCCATGTCTTCAGGCTGAATTCAGTGGTGGGCTCTAATACTAAGTGTGTATAATAACAAATTGGTATATGGTCTGGGAGGTCAAGTAGCGAATGTGGATGCATTGAGCCACCTCTCACTGGCAGAGTACTGCCACAGGAAGAGATTTCAATGGGTTTAAATTTTCTGGATGCACTTCCAGTCACAGCTGACAATACTAGACTTTGGATGCAGAAACATCCAATCCTGGCAAACTGAAACAGCTGGTGGCGATGGGGGGAAACCAAAGAGCCATCACAACCAGAATTGAAACCTTTCTGGACCTGGAGAAATCAGAACACAGTAGAGGATGGCGTATTGTTATGGGGAGCAAGAGTGATTGTCCCAAGCAAAGGTTACTGTCAGATACTGGCTGAACTTTACCAGGGTCATCCTGGGATTTCCAAAATGAAAATGTTAGTGAGAAGTTATGTCTGATAGCCAGATTGGATGCAGACATAGCTGCGTTGGTGCGGCAGTGCCCAGTGTGTCAACTGGGACAAACATTACCACAAGCAGCTTCCCCACATTCATGGGAATGGCTGAGTAAACGCTGGACTCGGTTACACATCGACTATGCAGGTCCTTTCATGAGCTCAATGTTCTTAATCATTGTGGACGCCTACTGAAAGTAGTCGGACATGCCTAGAGTTCACTCATCAAACACGGGGACAATGATAGAAAAACTGCACACATGGACTCCCATGAGTTTTGGTCATAGATAATGGGCCATCATTTACCAGCAGAGAATTTTGAGCATTTCCTAAAGTCAAATAGTATTCAACATATAAGGACAACTCCATTCCATTCATCATCCAATGGTCTGGCAGAAAGAGCAGTCCAAACTTTGAAGGCAGACTTAAAAAAACAGCCTACAGCTTCACTAGATGTCAAAATGTCCTGATTCCTATTTGATTATAGGAACACCCCTCATATAACTGCAGGGATAGCTCCAGAAGAGTTGTTCATGGGAAGAAAATTCCGCACCAGGTTAAATATGACCCTCCTGGTCCTTGGGGTGGGTGGATGGGGGCAAGTAGGGGCAAAGTGGGGGAGGGTGAAATGGCATCAGGAAAGTCAATGCTGGACATGGATAAGCGAGAGAGACAGTTTACTTCAGGGATGAAGTTTTGCGTAGGAGCTACGGAAGTGGCCCTGCATGGATAATAGGTATAATTAGCGTGAAGTCAGGTCAAGTGACATATAAAGTTTGGGTGAATGCATTTGAACCATATGAAAGCTGCAAACTCAAAAAGGTGCAGGAGCAAAATGTTCCTAGCTCATCGACAGCCTTTATGGCTGTCGTGGAACCTGTAGATTCTCCCTGTCTATCAAGCATTGAAGGTACCTCAGAATCTGAGATGAATGTGGTGGATATTTCTACTTCGATACCTTTGCCGCCTGAAGAAGAAAATGAATTTCTTCTGAGATGCTCCAGGTGCAAATGGCGAGCTGCTGTGCGTTACATGCCACCCGTATCAGAGACAGAATCGGAGAAACCTGACACGTGGCTGAAACTCCCTGGGAGGAACAACAAAAAAAAGAATTGACAACGTCCTTGGACTCAGAGCGGGAGGAATATAATGATTGTGCCAAGATCAGCCAAATGGACCTCACAGAATATCAGTTCCCTAACTGGGGCTGCTAACCTAGTCCAATGAGGGATCTCTGGTTGACAGAGATAAACAGGAAGGTCTGAGGTTCTGTTCACTCTGAGAGCTGGCTCTGAGGGAGCCAGAGCAGTGTCAAATACTATGCACGTGTGTATAATGGGTGACTTGGTGACGGGAAACTGGCCTCTCTGGAGTTATTTCAATCACGACCAATCAGCCCGGCTCTCAGAGTCCTCACCAGGTGTTTGAGAGCATACACAGTCCCACGACTGTTAGAAGTTGCAGAGGCTCCATTAACTGTGGTTGCTAGGTTGAAGTATGTGTGATATAGTTTGGTTGCTCCATTGGGCAGACAGCTAGTTTGTGATGCAGACTGATGCCTAGCCACACAGATTCAATTCCCAAACTGAGCCAGCTCACTCTGAAGGCCTTGCTTTATCAAACCCCCTTGGCTTATACTGAGCTCCGGTCGTCTGTAATGAGGGAGCAGCCTGTGGTCCTCTAGCACATTCACATTCACTTAAAGGACATACAGGAACTGGGAAGACAATGAGAGGTGATCAGCCATGAGCAAACCCTCCAGTCCATGGCTGCCCTTTCAGCACCAGCTAACACCCACTGCTCAAGGTAATGAGGAGAAAGTGCCAACCCCTCCTCCCAAAGCATCCAAGACACAAGAAGCTTGTAGGGCCTACACAAATAGAGCAAGGAGTTCATGCTTAAAGTTTGTGATAAGAAAGGATACTTGAAAAGAGATGGAGAGATATACAGTAACTTCAAGTTAATTTAAGGATAACTGCTGGGCATATGTGAAAAGTGCTAGCTAATAATAATGTCAGATCACGTGGAATTAGAGCCCCGGTCTGGATGGCTTCAGTAAGACAAATTCTCTTCCTATCCCCTGTGCACAGTAAGATATCGCTGTTCACCCACAGCAGGGCCACCCTCAGATCAGTGCAACTGGGAATGAGTAGCTGATCTGGAAGTGAATGGGAGTGGCCCTTTCAACCTCACGGCCTGAGAGGTATTAGACTCTGAGTTAGAGGGCAGTGAGTGCTACAATGATACAATCGTAGCGACGCAGCCATCAAACCCTGCATCATCGTGAGGTAGTTTAAATATCGTTCAGCTGACTGAACCTGGAGATTCTGATATTGATTCAGAGCATTTGGAAATATACTTCATGAACTACCACCATCCCTGAGCCGACATAAAGGGCTCACACATTTTCCATTCTTTACAAAAGTGACACCACACTGGGTCAAACTGTACCACCAGGAGGTGAACAAGCCCCAGAGGGAACTCTGGGCCTCACTGGTTTTTTCAGGACCTTGTGCTCCTGGAGAATGTGGCCTGGGGCCACACTGTGCTCTTACACTGGGACACCACTGTTTCAGATTAAACTGCTGACTCTGTCAAGGAGAATCATAGAACATAGAACATAGAACATAGAAAAATACAGCGCAGTACAGGCCCTTCGGCCCTCGATGTTGCACCGATCCAAGCCCACCTAACCTACACTAGCCCACTATCCTCCATATGCCTATCCAATGCCCGCTTAAATGCCCATAAAGAAGGAGAGTCCACCACTGCTACTGGCAGGGCATTCCATGAACTCACGACTCGCTGAGTAAAGAACCTACCCCTAACATCTGTCCTTTACCTACCACCCCTTAATTTAAAGCTATGCCCCCTCGTAATCATTCCTCTCTGAGAAAGGAGCAAAGATGGAACAACAGCAACTGTAACGAGTCAGATAGAGAGCGTTGTCCCTGGGTAGGAGGAAGCAGGCAGAATGCGGCAGTTGTTTCATCACCAGGTGGAGCTAGCAATAATTCCACAGCTACTAAAGTGTCCACAATGTCCGAGATGTCTCAGAGTGAGAAAGGGATCTTCAGTCATACAGGAAAGCAATCTCTCCCAGCTCCGATGTAAATACATGAAGGTTGAATATTCAGGCAGGGTGGATGGATGAGTGGATGGAAACAGTCTGTGTAACAGAGACAGTCTGCATGCTGGACCTTCACAGTGTTCCATAGAGCAGACCGACATTAATTGCAGTGAATTTGAGAAAAACTTCACCTGGAACTGACCCATCGTAGGGAAGATCAACACCTACAAGCAGCCAATGAAACATTATCCTGACCTCCAAGCTGGAATGAGCCTGTCTATTATGGAGCTGCACCCAGCCGGGCAGCTAGACCTACATCAGTAACCTAGTGCTGGAAGGTGCAGCTCCCACAGACACATGGATAACCCTAGGAATGCAGCCAGGTAGGACGCTCCAGCCTTGGATGGAGATGGAGATCAACATGATCCGACTCCAGTGTCTGATAAACCTCCCCAGATGCAGCAAGTGTCAGTCTGTAATCGATACTAACATATTTGGAATTGAAAGGACACTGCAGCATATCACCAAGTGGGGTCATTTGTCCACACACAACCAAACTGAGGAAAGAGAGAAACTGGAAAGACATACAGGTAAGTGTGTTTTGGTAGAAAGCAGTTTCCAGCATCTGCACTCCTCACTTTCTCCTAATTCTTTGGGAAAGGTGGCCCTTGAGGATGGAGAGAGTGACCAGATAAGGAGGTGCAGCAGGAGGCCATTCAGCTCCTTAAACCTTCTCCATCCTTCAATATATCATGGCCCATCACTCCACTTTCCTGTCCACTCTAGGTATCACCACAACTTGGATTCACCTGAAGCTGCTGGCTAATCAGATACTGATAACCTCTGGGCCCTAAAGCCTGACAGTCACAATCCTCTCCTCAGGTGATCCAGTGCCAAGGAGATCAGGTATTTTTCCTGCCTTCTCACAGAGTTGGGGTCACAGGGTGGAAACATTCAAGGGGATGCTATATAAAAGCAGGAGGATACCTTTCAGAGGTGAGCCCCTTTCCCAGCATTCGCTTCTTGGATTTCTCCAAAGGTGGGTCTCCAAGTTGCCATGGTTTCCCAGTCACTCTTTTTCCACCCTCCACTTTGGGGGACGGTTGGGGGAGGGGGGTGTTGGTGTGGAGAGACAATGCGCTCAGGTCTAGGTGGCCGAAGGACTTTAACTGGTGAGTCGAGTGCGTTGCCTGTTGACATTCGCATCCAGTACCTTGTTGTGGGGGGGAGGGGGGAGTGTTCCCATCCACGGCCAACTTGCCTCTTCATTTCCTCTTCCACCAATTCCTAGATGTGGCAAATTCCACCTTCCATTCTGATCTAGAAGGACATCCCCTCATAGACGATAAACATATCTCTGTCCTGATGGAGGAATGTTCTGATCCACAGAGAAGAGGCCATTCCACTCCACCCACTGTATCCTATCAACTCTCACAGAAAGCTGACAATGTTAAGGGAAATTAATCCTGAAAAATACTGGTATGGTGGGGCAGTGAGTTAAATGTTGAATACAAATCCTCTTTGGATATAAAATTATCCTTACTTTCATTTAAACTAGCTCAGGAGGGGGATTGGGTGAGGTGTAGTTCCATGGACAGGACTTAACAGTCACAGGAGTGCGCTGGCAGACAGCAAGCTGTTTTGAATTGTGTCGACTTCAAGGCCAGGAGTATCCGGAATAAGGTAGAACATAGAACATAGAACATAGAACAATACAGCACAGAACAGGCCCTTCGGCCCACGATGTTGTGCCGAACATTTGTCCTAGCTTAAGCACTTATCCATGTACCTATCCAATTGCTGCTTAAAGGTCACCAATGATTCCGACTCTACCACTCCCATAAGCAGCGCATTCCATGCCCCCACCACTCTCTGGGTAAAGAACCTCCCCCTGACATCCCCCCATACCTTAAATTTATGTCCCCTTGTAACACTCTGTTGTACCCGGGGAAAAAGTCTCTGACTGTCTACTCTATCTATTCCCCTGATCATCTTATAAACCTCTATCAAGTCACCCCTCATCCTTCGCCGTTCCAATGAGAAAAGGCCGAGCACTCTCAACCTATCCTCGTATGATCTATTCTCCAATCCAGGCAACATCCTGGTAAATCTCCTCTGCACCCTCTCCAAAGCTTCCACATCTTTCCTAAAGTGAGGCGACCAGAACTGCACACAGTACTCCAAATGTGGCCTTACCAAGGTCCTGTACAGCTGCAACATCACCTCACGACTCTTGAATTCAATCCCTCTGCTAATGAACGCTAATACACCATAGGCCTTCTTACAAGCTCTATCCACCTGAGCGGCAACTTTCAAAGATCTATGAACGTAGACCCCAAGATCCCTCTGCTCCTCCACCTGACTAAGAACCCTACCGTTAACCCTGTATTCTGCATTCTTATTTGTCTTTCCAAAATGGACAACCTCACACTTGGCAGGGTTGAATTCCATCTGCCACTCCTCAGCCCAGCTCTGCATCATATCTAAGTCCCTTTGCAGCCGACAACAGCCCTCCTCACTATCCACAAATCCACCAATCTTCGTATCGTCTGCAAATTTACTGACCCACCCTTCGACTCCCTCTTCCAAGTCATTAATAAAAATTACAAACAGCAGAGGACCCAGAACTGATCCCTGCGGAACTCCACTTGTAACTGGGCTCCAGGCTGAATATTTACCATCTACCACCACTCTCTGACTTCAACTGGTTAGCCAGCTTTCTATCCAACTGGCCAAATTTCCCTCTATCCCATGCCTCCTGACTTTCCGCATAAGCTTACCATGGGGAACCTTATCAAATGCCTTACTAAAATTCATATACACTACATCCACTGCTTTACCCTCATCCACATGCTTGGTCACCTCCTCAAAGAATTCAATAAGACTTGTGAGGCAAGACCTACCCCTCACAAATCCATGCTGGCTGTCCTTAATCAAGCAGTGTCTTTCCAGATACTCATAAATCCTATCCCTCAGTACCCTTTCCATTACTTTGCCTACCACTGAAGTAAGACTAACTGGCCTGTAATTCCCGGGGTTATCCCTATTCCCTTTTTTGAACAGGGGCACAACATTCGCCACTCTCCAGTCCCCTGGTACCATCCCCGTTGACAGTGAAGACGAAAAGATCATTGCCAACGGCTCTGCAATTTCCTCTCTTGCTTCCCACATAATCCTAGGATATATCCCATCAGGCCCAGGGGACTTGTCTATCCTCAAGTTTTTCAAAATGCCCAACACATCTTCCTTCCTAACAAGTATCTCCTCTAGCTTACCAGTCCGTTTCATACTCTCCTCTTCAACAATACGGTCCCTCTCATTTGTAAATACTGAAGAAAAGTACTCATTCAAGACCTCTCCTATCTCTTCCGACTCAATACACAGTCTCCCACTACTGTCCTTGATCGGACCTACCCTCGTTCTCGTCATTCTCATGTTTCTCACATCCACATAAAAGGCCTTGGGGTTATCCTTGATCCTACCCGCCAAAGATTTTTCATGCCCTCTCTTAGCTCTCCTAATCCCTTTCTTCAGCTCCCTTCTGGCTATCCTGTATCCCTCCAATGCTCTGTCTGAACCTTGTTTCCTCAACCTTATGTAAGCCCCCTTCTTCCTCTTTACAAGACATTCAACCTCCCTCGTCAACCAAGGTTCCCTCACACGACCATCTCTTTCCTGCCTGACAGGTACATACATATCAAGGTCACGTCGTATCTGTTCCTTGAAAAAGTTCCACATTTCCACGACATCCTTCCCTGACAGCCTATGCTCCCAACTTATGCTCCTCAGATCCTGTCTTACAGCATCGTAATTACCCTTCCCCCAATTGTAAAACCTATCCTGTTGCACGCACCTATCTCTCTCCATAACCAAGGTGAAAGTCACAGAATTGTGGTCACCATCACCAAAATGCTCACCCACTAACAAGCCCATCACTTGTCCCGGTTCGTTACCGAGTACCAAATCCAATATGGCCTTCCCTCTGGTCGGACAATCTACATACTGCGTTAGAAAAGCTTCCTGTACACACTGCACAAACACCGCCTCATCCAATCTACGTGATCTAAAGAACTTCCAATCAATATTTGGGAAGTTGAAATCGCCCATGACTACTACCCTGTGGCTTCTGCACCTTTCCAAAATCACGTGTAGGTAGGTAGGTGAGCTTGCAGCATGGATAGGTACCTGGGACTTCGATGTTGCGGCCATTTTGGAGATATGGATAGAGCAGGGTGAGGAATGGATGTTGCAGGTTCCAGGGTTTAGATCCTTCGTTAAAAACAGGAAGGCGGTAAAAGAGGGGGAGGTGTAACTTTGTTAGTCAAGGACAGTATAACGGGGACTGAAAGAACTTTTGACATGGACTCGTCTCCTGAGGTGGTATGGGTTGAGTTTAGAAACAGTAGAGGAGAGGTCACACTGCTGGGAGTTTTTTATAGGCCTCCACAGAGTTCCAGGGAGGTGGAAGAGAGGATTAGCAAAACAGTTCTGGGTAGGAGTGAAAGGAACAGTGTGGTCATTATGGAGGACTTTAACTTCCCGACATTGACTGGACATGCTATAACTCCAGTATGTCGGATAGATCAGTTTTTGTCCAATGTGTACAGGAGGGTTTCCTGACACAGTATGTCGAAGGGCCGACAAGAGGGGAGGCCGCACTGGATCTGGTACTTGGTAATGAACCAGGCCAGGTGTTTGATTTAGTGGAAGGTGAGCACTTTGGAGAGAGTGACCATAATTCAGTTACGTTTAGTTTAGCGAAGGAAAGGGATAGGTCCATGCCACAGGTCAAGAGTTATCGATGGGGCAAGGGCAATTATAATGCGATTAGGCAAGAATTAGGATGCATAGAATGGGGCAGCAAAATGCAGGGGATGCAGACAATTGAAATGTGAAGCTGGTTTAAGGAACAAATATTGCGTGTCCTGGATAGGTATGTCCCTGTCAGGCAGGGAGGAAGTGATAAGGTAAGGGAACCGTGGTTTACTACAGAAATTGTATCTTGTTAAGTGGAAGAGGGAGGCTTATGTGACATTGAGATGAGATGGTTCAGGTAAGGCAATGGAGAGTTACAGATCAGCAAGGAAGGATTTAAAGAGAGAGTTAAGAAGAGCAAGGAGGGGACATGAGCAGTCTTTAGCAAATAGAATAAAGGAGAACCCTAAAGCTTTCTATAGGTATGTGAGGAATAAAAAGCTGACTAGGATAGGAATAGGGCCAGTCAAAGACAGAACTGGGAAGTTGTGTGTGGACCCTGTGGAGATCGGATGGAGATGTGAAGGGAGGGAGGAAGAGGGAGAACAGATGACAGAGGGAGAGGGCGGGCAGGCGAGAGAGGGAGAGGGCGGGCAGGCGAGAGAGGGAGAGGGTAGGCAGGTGAGAGAGGGAGAGGGTAGGCAGGTGAGAGAGGGAGAGGGTAGGCAGGTGAGAGAGGGAGAGGGCGGGCAGGCGAGAGAGGGAGAGGGTAGGCAGGTGAGAGAGGGAGAGGGTAGGCAGGTGAGAGAGGGAGAGGGTAGGCAGGTGAGAGAGGGAGAGGGTGGGCAGGCGAGAGAGGGAAAGGGCGGGCAGGCGAGAGAGGGAAAGGGCGAGCAGGCGAGAGAGGGAGAGGGTAGGCAGGCGAGAGAAGGAAAGGGCGGACAGGCAAGAGAGGGAGAGGATAGGCAGGTGAGAGAGGGAGAGGGTAGGCAGGCGAGAGAGGGAAAGGGCGGGCAGGCGAGAGAGGGAGAGGATAGGCAGGTGAGAGAGGGAGAGGGTAGGCAGGCGAGAGAGGGAAAGGGCGGGCAGGCGAGAGAGGGAGAGGGTAGGCAGGCGAGAGAGGGAAAGGGCGGACAGGCGAGAGAGGGAGAGGGTAGGCAGGTGAGAGAGGGAGAGGGCGGGCAGGCGAGAGAGGGAGAGGGTAGGCAGGTGAGAGAGGGAGAGGGTAGGCAGGTGAGAGAGGGAGAGGGTAGGCAGGTGAGAGAGGGAAAGGGCGGGCAGGCGACAGAGGGAGAGGGTAGGCAGGCGAGAGAGGGAGAGGATGGGCATGTGAGAGAGGGAGAGGGCGGGCAGGCGAGAGAGGGAAAGGGCGGGCAGGCGAGAGAGGGAGAGGGTAGGCAGGCGAGAGAGGGAGAGGGCAGGCAGGTGAGAGAGGGAGAGGGCGGGCAGGCGAGAGAGGGAAAGGGCAGGCAGGTGAGAGAGGGAGAGGGTGGGCAGGTGAGAGAGGGAGAGGGCGGGCAGGTGAGAGAGGGAGAGGGCGGGCAGGCGAGAGAGGGAGAGGGCAGGCAGGCGAGACAGGGAGGAGGAAGGCGGGTGAGAGGAGGAGAACAGAAGTTGAGAGCTGGCCGGATTAACATTTTTCAAGTCATGAGGAGCCTAGACAGAGGAAATAATGTAGTGAAAATGCAGAGGTGTGAAATGTAGTCTCCCTGTGGAGATGGATGACGATGGGATAATGTAGAGGGATGGGCTTAGATTAGTTCACAGGTCGGCGCATCATGAAGGGCCGAAGGGCCTGTATTGTTCTATGTTCTATGTTTTATGTTCATTTGTTAGTTTTGGTGTTGCTAATTTTCCTGCTGTGTTCTTTCACCTGAAATGACGATAAAGCTGTTGCAATGCATCCATTCTTTCTTTAAATATTAACCATTGCTTATCATTGCCTGCCTTTTAACAGACTTTTTTACAGCACAGAGACAGCACTTCAGCCCATCATGTCTATGTCAACCGACAAAAGGTAAACTACACGAATGAGGCTACGCACTTTATCACAGCCAACTCATATATCACACCTTTGTAGTTTTCTTTATGAATCATTAATTTTTAACTTACAGAATTCCTCAGATTACACTGTCCCTCTTCATGTTACAGCAGGAGATCAACACTACAGATGAGCAACTCAACCATATCGTCTGGGCCAACACGGGGCACACGGTCAGGGGTAACAGTCCTGGGTACAGGGGGGCAGCACAGTCTAGGGTAACAGTCCTGGGTACAGCGGGGCAGCATGGTCAGGGGTAACAGTCCTGGGTACAGCGGGGCAGCATGGTCAGGGGTAACAGTCCCGGGTACAGAGGGGCAGCACGGTCAGGGGTAACAGTCCCGGGTACAGAGGGGCAGCACGGTCAGGGGTAACAGTCCTGGGTACAGCGGGGCAGCATGGTCAGGGGTAACAGTCCCGGGTACAGAGGGGCAGCACGGTCAGGGGTAACAGTCCTGGGTACAGCGGGGCAGCATGGTCAGGGGTAACATTCCCGGGTACAGAGGGGCAGCACGGTCAGGGGTAACAGTCCTGGGTACAGCGGGGGCAGCATGGTCAGGGGTAACAGTCCCGGGTACAGAGGGGCAGCATGGTCAGGGGTAACAGTCCCGGGTACAGAGGGGCAGCATGGTCAGGGGTAACAGTCCTGGGTACAGAGGGGCAGCATGGTCAGGGGTAACAGTCCCGGGTACAGAGAGACAGCACAGTCAGGGGTAACAGTCCTGGGTACAGAGAGACAGCACAGTCAGGGGTAACAGTCCTGGGTACAGAGGGGCAGCATGGTCAGGGGTAACAGTCCCGGGTACAGAGGGGCAGCACAGTCAGGGGTAACAGTCCCGTGTACAGAGGGGCAGCACGGTCAGGGGTAACAGTCCTGGGTACAGAGGGGCAGCATGATCAGGGGTAACAGTCCCGGGTAGAGAGGGACAGCATGGTCAGGGGTAACAGCCATGGGTACAGAGGGACAGGACGGTCAGTGGTAACAGTCCCATGGAAAAAAGGGGCAGCACGGTCAGGGGTAACAGGACCAGGTACAGAGGGACATCACAGTCTAGGGTAACAGTCCAGGGTACAGAGGGGCAGCACGGTCAGGGGTAACAGTCTCGGGTACAGAGGGGCAGCACGGTCAGGGGTAACAGTCCAGGGTACAGAGATGGCAGTATTCGGGGTAACAGTCCTGGGTACAAAGGGGCAGCATGTTCAGGGGTAACAGTCCCGGGTAGAGAGGGGCAGCATGGTCAGGGGTAACAGCCCTGGGTACAGAGGGACAACATTCAGGGGGAACAGGCCCAGGTACAGAGGGGCAGCAGGGTCAGGGGTAACAGTCCCGGGTACAGAGGGGCAGCACGGTCAGGGGTAACAGTCCCAGGTACAGAGGGGCAGCACGGTCAGGGGTAACAGTCTCGGGTACAGAGGGACAGGACGGTCAGTGGTAACAGTCCCATGGAAAAAAGGGGCAGCACGGTCAGGGGTAACAGGACCAGGTACAGAGGGACATCACAGTTAGGGGTAACAATCTCGGGTACAGAGGGACAGCACGGTCAGGGGTAACAGTCCTGGGTACAGAGGGGCAGCACAGTCAGGGGTAACAGTCCCGGGTACAGAGGGGCAGCATGGTCAGGGGTAACAGTCACGGGTACAGAGGGGCAGCACGGTTAGGGGTAACAGTCTCGGGTACAGAGGGACAGCACGGTCAGGGGTAACAGTCCTGGGTACCGAGGGGCAGCATGGTCAGGGGTAACAGTCCCGGGTAGAGACGGGGCAACATTCAGGGGTAACAGGCCGAGGTACAGAGGGACAGCATGGTCAGGGGTAACAGACCTGGGTAGAGAGGGACAGCATCGAGGGGTAACAGTCTCTGGAACAAAGGGGCAGCATCGAGGGGTAACAATCCTGGGTAGAGAGGGGCAGCACGGTCAGGGGTAACAGTCCCGGGTACAGAGGGGCAGCACGGTCAGGGGTAACAGTCCCGGGTACAGACGGGCAGCATGGTCAGAGGTAACAGTCCCGGGTACAGAGGGGCAGCATGGTCAGGGGTAACAGTCCCGGTTACAGAGGGGCAGCACGATCAGGGGTAACAGTACTGGGTACAGAGGGACAGCATTCAGGGGTAACAGTCCCGGGTACAGAGGGGCAACATTCAGGGGTAACAGTCCTGGGTACAGAGGGACAGCACCGGGGGGTAACAGTCTCTGGAACAAAGGGGCAGCATCGAGGGGTAACAATCCTGGGTAGAGAGGGGCAGCACGGTCAGGCGTGACAGTCCCGGGTACAGAGGGGCAGCACGATCAGGGGTAACAGTCCCGGGTACAGATGGGCAGCACGGTCAGAGGTAAGAGTCCTGGGTACAGAGGGGCAGCACAGTTAAGGGTAACAGTCCTGGGTACAGATGGGCTGCACTGTTAAGGGTAACAATCTCGGGTACTGAGGGACAGCATGGTCAGGGGTAACAGTCCTGGGTACAGAGGGGCAACATTCAGGGGTAACAGGCCCCGGTTGTAGGGACAGCATTCTGGGGTAACAGTCTCGGGTACACAGGGGCAGCATCGAAGGGAACAATCCTGGGTAGAGAGGGGCAGCACGGTCAGGGGTAACAGTCCCAGGTACAGAAGGGCAGAATGGTCAGGGGTAACAGTCCTGGGTACAGAGGGGCAGCACAGTCATGGGTAACAGTCCCGGGTACAGAGGGACAGCACAGTCAGGGGTAACAGTCCCGGGTACAGAGGGGCAGCACGGTCAGGGGTAACAGTCCTGGGTACAGAGGGGCAGCACGGTCAGGGGTAACAGTCCCGGGTACAGAGGGGCAGCACTGTCAGGGGAAACAGTCCTGGGTACAGAGGGGCAGCACAGTCAGGGGTAACAGTCCCGGGTAAAGAGGGGCAGCATGGTCAGGGGTAACAGTCCTGGGTACAGAGGGGCAGCATGGTCAGGGGTAACAGTCCCGGGTACAGAGAGACAGCACAGTCAGGGGTAACAGTCCTGGGTACAGAGAGACAGCACAGTCAGGGGTAACAGTCCTGGGTACAGAGGGGCAGCATGGTCAGGGGTAACAGTCCCGGGTACAGAGGGGCAGCACAGTCAGGGGTAACAGTCCCGTGTACAGAGGGGCAGCACGGTCAGGGGTAACAGTCCTGGGTACAGAGGGGCAGCATGATCAGGGGTAACAGTCCCGGGTAGAGAGGGACAGCATGGTCAGGGGTAACAGCCATGGGTACAGAGGGACAGGACGGTCAGTGGTAACAGTCCCATGGAAAAAAGGGGCAGCACGGTCAGGGGTAACAGGACCAGGTACAGAGGGACATCACAGTCTAGGGTAACAGTCCAGGGTACAGAGGGGCAGCACGGTCAGGGGTAACAGTCTCGGGTACAGAGGGGCAGCACGGTCAGGGGTAACAGTCCAGGGTACAGAGATGGCAGTATTCGGGGTAACAGTCCTGGGTACAAAGGGGCAGCATGTTCAGGGGTAACAGTCCCGGGTAGAGAGGGGCAGCATGGTCAGGGGTAACAGCCCTGGGTACAGAGGGACAACATTCAGGGGGAACAGGCCCAGGTACAGAGGGGCAGCAGGGTCAGGGGTAACAGTCCCGGGTACAGAGGGGCAGCACGGTCAGGGGTAACAGTCCCGGGTACAGAGGGGCAGCACGGTCAGGGGTAACAGTCTCGGGTACAGAGGGACAGGACGGTCAGTGGTAACAGTCCCATGGAAAAAAGGGGCAGCACGGTCAGGGGTAACAGGACCAGGTACAGAGGGACATCACAGTTAGGGGTAACAATCTCGGGTACAGAGGGACAGCACGGTCAGGGGTAACAGTCCTGGGTACAGAGGGGCAGCACAGTCAGGGGTAACAGTCCCGGGTACAGAGGGGCAGCATGGTCAGGGGTAACAGTCACGGGTACAGAGGGGCAGCACGGTTAGGGGTAACAGTCTCGGGTACAGAGGGACAGCACGGTCAGGGGTAACAGTCCTGGGTACCGAGGGGCAGCATGGTCAGGGGTAACAGTCCCGGGTAGAGACGGGGCAACATTCAGGGGTAACAGGCCGAGGTACAGAGGGACAGCATGGTCAGGGGTAACAGACCTGGGTAGAGAGGGACAGCATCGAGGGGTAACAGTCTCTGGAACAAAGGGGCAGCATCGAGGGGTAACAATCCTGGGTAGAGAGGGGCAGCACGGTCAGGGGTAACAGTCCCGGGTACAGAGGGGCAGCACGGTCAGGGGTAACAGTCCCGGGTACAGACGGGCAGCATGGTCAGAGGTAACAGTCCCGGGTACAGAGGGGCAGCATGGTCAGGGGTAACAGTCCCGGTTACAGAGGGGCAGCACGATCAGGGGTAACAGTACTGGGTACAGAGGGACAGCATTCAGGGGTAACAGTCCCGGGTACAGAGGGGCAACATTCAGGGGTAACAGTCCTGGGTACAGAGGGACAGCACCGGGGGGTAACAGTCTCTGGAACAAAGGGGCAGCATCGAGGGGTAACAATCCTGGGTAGAGAGGGGCAGCACGGTCAGGCGTAACAGTCCCGGGTACAGATGGGCAGCACGGTCAGAGGTAACAGTCCCGGGTACAGAGGGTCCGCATGGTCAGGGGTAACAGTCCCGGGTACAGAGGGGCAGCATGATCAGGGGTAACAGTCCCGGGTACAGATGGGCAGCACGGTCAGAGGTAAGAGTCCTGGGTACAGAGGGGCAGCACAGTTAAGGGTAACAGTCCTGGGTACAGATGGGCTGCACTGTTAAGGGTAACAATCTCGGGTACTGAGGGACAGCATGGTCAGGGGTAACAGTCCAGGATACAGAGGGGCAGCATTCAGGGGTAACAGTCCTGGGTACAGAGGGACAGCATTCTGGGGTAACAGTCCCGGGTACAGAGGGGCAGCACGGTCAGGGGTAACAGTCCTGGGTACAGAGGGGCAGCACAGTCAGGGGTAACAGTCCCGGGTACAGAGGGACAGCACGGTCAGGGGTAACAGTCCCCGGTACAGAGGGGCAGCACGGTCAGGGGTAACAGTCCTGGGTACAGAGGGGCAGCATGGTCAGGCATAGCAGTCCTGGGTACAGAGGGGCAACATTCAGGGGTAACAGGCCCAGGTACAGAGGGACAGCATGGTCAGGCGTAGCAGTCCTGGGTACAGAGGGACAGCACGGTCAGGGGTAACAATCCTGGGTAGAGAGGGGCAGCATGGTCAGGCGTAACAGTCCTGGGTACAGAGGAACAGCATCGAGGGGTAACAATCCTGGGTAGAGAGGGGCAGCACGGTCAGGGGTAACAGTCCAGGGTACAGAGGGGCAGCATGATCAGGGGTAACAGTCCTGGGTACAGAGGGGCAACATTCAGGGGTAACAGGCCGAGGTACAGAGGGACAGCATGGTCAGGCGTAACAGACCTGGGTAGAGAGGGACAGCATCGATGGGTAACATTCTCTGGAACAAAGGGGCAGCATCGAGGGGTAACAATCCTGGGTAGAGAGGGGCAGCACGGTCAGGGGTAACAGTCCCGGGTACAGAGAGACAGCACAGTCAGGGGTAACAGTCCTGGGTACAGAGAGACAGCACAGTCAGGGGTAACAGTCCTGGGTACAGAGGGGCAGCATGGTCAGGGGTAACAGTCCCGGGTACAGAGGGGCAGCACAGTCAGGGGTAACAGTCCCGTGTACAGAGGGGCAGCACGGTCAGGGGTAACAGTCCTGGGTACAGAGGGGCAGCATGATCAGGGGTAACAGTCCCGGGTAGAGAGGGACAGCATGGTCAGGGGTAACAGCCATGGGTACAGAGGGACAGGACGGTCAGTGGTAACAGTCCCATGGAAAAAAGGGGCAGCACGGTCAGGGGTAACAGGACCAGGTACAGAGGGACATCACAGTCTAGGGTAACAGTCCAGGGTACAGAGGGGCAGCACGGTCAGGGGTAACAGTCTTGGGTACAGAGGGGCAGCACGGTCAGGGGTAACAGTCCAGGGTACAGAGATGGCAGTATTCGGGGTAACAGTCCTGGGTATAAAGGGGCAGCATGTTCAGGGGTAACAGTCCCGGGTAGAGAGGGGCAGCATGGTCAGGGGTAACAGCCCTGGGTACAGAGGGACAACATTCAGGGGGAACAGGCCCAGGTACAGAGGGGCAGCAGGGTCAGGGGTAACAGTCCCGGGTACAGAGGGGCAGCACGGTCAGGGGTAACAGTCCCGGGTACAGAGGGGCAGCACGGTCAGGGGTAACAGTCTCGGGTACAGAGGGACAGGACGGTCAGTGGTAACAGTCCCATGGAAAAAAGGGGCAGCACGGTCAGGGGTAACAGGACCAGGTACAGAGGGACATCACAGTTAGGGGTAACAATCTCGGGTACAGAGGGACAGCACGGTCAGGGGTAACAGTCCTGGGTACAGAGGGGCAGCACAGTCAGGGGTAACAGTCCCGGGTACAGAGGGGCAGCATGGTCAGGGGTAACAGTCACGGGTACAGAGGGGCAGCACGGTTAGGGGTAACAGTCTCGGGTACAGAGGGACAGCACGGTCAGGGGTAACAGTCCTGGGTACCGAGGGGCAGCATGGTCAGGGGTAACAGTCCCGGGTAGAGACGGGGCAACATTCAGGGGTAACAGGCCGAGGTACAGAGGGACAGCATGGTCAGGGGTAACAGACCTGGGTAGAGAGGGACAGCATCGAGGGGTAACAGTCTCTGGAACAAAGGGGCAGCATCGAGGGGTAACAATCCTGGGTAGAGAGGGGCAGCACGGTCAGGGGTAACAGTCCCGGGTACAGAGGGGCAGCACGGTCAGGGGTAACAGTCCCGGGTACAGACGGGCAGCATGGTCAGAGGTAACAGTCCCGGGTACAGAGGGGCAGCATGGTCAGGGGTAACAGTCCCGGTTACAGAGGGGCAGCACGATCAGGGGTAACAGTACTGGGTACAGAGGGACAGCATTCAGGGGTAACAGTCCCGGGTACAGAGGGGCAACATTCAGGGGTAACAGTCCTGGGTACAGAGGGACAGCACCGGGGGGTAACAGTCTCTGGAACAAAGGGGCAGCATCGAGGGGTAACAATCCTGGGTAGAGAGGGGCAGCACGGTCAGGCGTGACAGTCCCGGGTACAGAGGGTCCGCATGGTCAGGGGTAACAGTCCCGGGTACAGAGGGGCAGCATGATCAGGGGTAACAGTCCCGGGTACAGATGGGCAGCACGGTCAGAGGTAAGAGTCCTGGGTACAGAGGGGCAGCACAGTTAAGGGTAACAGTCCTGGGTACAGATGGGCTGCACTGTTAAGGGTAACAATCTCGGGTACTGAGGGACAGCATGGTCAGGGGTAACAGTCCAGGATACAGAGGGGCAGCATTCAGGGGTAACAGTCCTGGGTACAGAGGGACAGCATTCTGGGGTAACAGTCCCGGGTACAGAGGGGCAGCACGGTCAGGGGTAACAGTCCTGGGTACAGAGGGGCAGCACAGTCAGGGGTAACAGTCCCGGGTACAGAGGGACAGCACGGTCAGGGGTAACAGTCCCCGGTACAGAGGGGCAGCACGGTCAGGGGTAACAGTCCTGGGTACAGAGGGGCAGCATGGTCAGGCATAGCAGTCCTGGGTACAGAGGGGCAACATTCAGGGGTAACAGGCCCAGGTACAGAGGGACAGCATGGTCAGGCGTAGCAGTCCTGGGTACAGAGGGACAGCACGGTCAGGGGTAACAATCCTGGGTAGAGAGGGGCAGCATGGTCAGGCGTAACAGTCCTGGGTACAGAGGAACAGCATCGAGGGGTAACAATCCTGGGTAGAGAGGGGCAGCACGGTCAGGGGTAACAGTCCAGGGTACAGAGGGGCAGCATGATCAGGGGTAACAGTCCTGGGTACAGAGGGGCAACATTCAGGGGTAACAGGCCGAGGTACAGAGGGACAGCATGGTCAGGCGTAACAGACCTGGGTAGAGAGGGACAGCATCGATGGGTAACATTCTCTGGAACAAAGGGGCAGCATCGAGGGGTAACAATCCTGGGTAGAGAGGGGCAGCACGGTCAGTGGTAACAATCCTGGGTACAGAGGGGCAGCATGATCAGGGGTAACAGTCCTGGGTACAGAGGGGCAACATTCAGGGGTAACAGGCCCCGGTTGTAGGGACAGCATTCTGGGGTAACAGTCTCGGGTACACAGGGGCAGCATCGAAGGGAACAATCCTGGGTAGAGAGGGGCAGCACGGTCAGGGGTAACAGTCCCAGGTACAGAAGGGCAGAATGGTCAGGGGTAACAGTCCTGGGTACAGAGGGGCAGCACAGTCAGGGGTAACAGTCCCGGGTACAGAGGGACAGCACAGTCAGGGGTAACAGTCCCGGGTACAGAGGGGCAGCACGGTCAGGGGTAACAGTCCTGGGTACAGAGGGGCAGCACGGTCAGGGGTAACAGTCTCGGGTACAGAGGACAGCACGGTCAGGGGTAACAGTCCAGGGTACAGAGGGGCAGCACAGTCAGGGGTAACAGTCCCGGGTACAGAGGGGCAGCACAGTCAGGGGTAACAGTCCCGGGTACAGAGGGGCAGCACTGTCAGGGGAAACAGTCCTGGGTACAGAGGGGCAGCACGGTCAGGGGTAACAGTCTCGGGTACAGAGGACAGCACGGTCAGGGGTAACAGTCCAGGGTACAGAGGGGCAGCACAGTCAGGGGTAACAGTCCCGGGTACAGAGGGGCAGCACAGTCAGGGGTAACAGTCCCGGGTACAGAGGGGCAGCACTGTCAGGGGAAACAGTCCTGGGTACAGAGGGGCAGCACAGTCAGGGGTAACAGTCCTGCGTACAGTGGGGCTGCATGGTCTGGGGTAACAGTCTTGGGTCCAGAGGGACAGCATGGTCAGGGGTAACAGTCCTGGGTACAGAGATGGCAGCACGATCAGGGGTAACAGTCCCGGGTACAGAGGGGCAGCACGGTCAATGGTAACAGTCCCAGGTACAGAGGGACAGCACGGTCAGGGGTAACAGTCTCGGGTACAGAGCGACAGCACGGTCAGTGGTAACATTCCCGGGTACAGAGGTGCAGCACGGTCAGGGGTAACAGGCTCAGGTACAGAGGAGCAGCATGGTCTGGGGTAACAGTCCCGGGTACAGAGGGGCAGCACTGTCAGGGGAAACAGTCCTGGGTACAGAGGGGCAGCACGGTCAGGGGTAACAGTCTCGGGTACAGAGGACAGCACGGTCAGGGGTAACAGTCCAGGGTACAGAGGGGCAGCACAGTCAGGGGTAACAGTCCCGGGTACAGAGGGGCAGCACAGTCAGGGGTAACAGTCCCGGGTACAGAGGGGCAGCACTGTCAGGGGAAACAGTCCTGGGTACAGAGGGGCAGCACAGTCAGGGGTAACAGTCCTGCGTACAGTGGGGCTGCATGGTCTGGGGTAACAGTCTTGGGTCCAGAGGGACAGCATGGTCAGGGGTAACAGTCCTGGGTACAGAGATGGCAGCACGATCAGGGGTAACAGTCCCGGGTACAGAGGGGCAGCACGGTCAATGGTAACAGTCCCAGGTACAGAGGGACAGCACGGTCAGGGGTAACAGTCTCGGGTACAGAGCGACAGCACGGTCAGTGGTAACATTCCCGGGTACAGAGGTGCAGCACGGTCAGGGGTAACAGGCTCAGGTACAGAGGAGCAGCATGGTCTGGGGTAACAGTCCCGGGTACAGAGGGGCAGCATTCAGGGGTATCAGTCCTGGGTACAGAGGGGCAGCATTCAGGGGTAACAGTCCTGGGTACAGAGGTGCAGCACGGTCAGGGGTAACAGTCCCGGGTGCAGAGGGGCAGCACGGTCAGGGGTAACAGTCCCGGGTACAGACGGGCAGCACGGTCAGGGGTAACAGTCCCGGGTACAGAGGGGCAGCATGGTCAGGGGAAACAGTCCCGGTTACAGAGGGGCAGCACGATCAGGGGTAACAGTACTGGGTACAGAGGGGCAGCATTCAGTGGTAACAGGCCCGGGTACAGAGGGACAGCATTCAGGGGTAGCAGTCCTCGGTACAGAGGGACAGCACCGGGGGGTAACAGTCTCTGGAACAAAGGGGTAGCATCGAGGGGTAACAATCCTGGGTAGAGAGGGACAGCACGGTCAGGCATGACAGTCCCGGGTACAGAGGGTCCGCATGGTCAGGGGTAACAGTCCCGGGTACAGAGGGACAGCACCGGGGGGTAACAGTCTCTGGAACAAAGGGGCAGCATCGAGGGGTAACAATCCTGGGTAGAGAGGGGCAGCACGGTCAGGCATGACAGTCCCGGGTACAGAGGGTCCGCATGGTCAGGGGTAACAGTCCCGGGTACAGAGGGGCAGCATGATCAGGGGTAACAGTACTGGGTACAGAGGGGCAGCATTCAGGGGTAACAGGCCCGGGTACAGAAGGACAGATTTCAGGGGTAACAGTCCCGGGTACAGAGGAGCTGCACGGTTAAGGGTAACAGTCCTGGGTACAGAGGGGCTGCACGGTTAAGGGTAACAGTCTCGGGTACTGAAGGACAGCATGGTCAGGGGTAACAGTCCAGGATACAGAGGGGCAGCACAGTCAGGGGTAACAGTCCCGGGTATAGAGGGGCAGCATGATCTGGGGTAACAGTGCCGGGTACAGAGGGACAGCATTCTGGGGTAACAGTCCCGGGTACAGAGGGGAGCACGGTCAGGGGTAACAGTCCTGGGTACAGAGGGGCAACATTCAGGGGTAACAGGCCCAGGTACAGAGGGACGGCATGGTCAGGCGTAGCAGTCCTGGGTACAGAGGGACAGCACGGTCAGGGGTAACAATCCTGGGTAGAGAGGGGCAGCATGGTCAGGCGTAACAGTCCTGGGTACAGAGAAACAGCATCGAGGGGTAACAATCCTGGGTAGAGAGGGGCAGCACGGTCAGGGGTAACAGTCCAGGGTACAGAGGGGCAACATTCAGGGGTAACAGGCCCCGGTTGTAGGGACAGCATTCTGGGGTAACAGTCTCGGGTACACAGGGGCAGCATCGAAGGGAACAATCCTGGGTAGACAGGGGCAGCACGGTCAGGGGTAACAGTCCTGGGTACAGAGGGACAGCATTCTGGGGTAACAGTCCCGGGTACAGAGGGGCAGCACGGTCAGGGGTAACAGTCCCAGGTACAGAGGGACAGCACGATCAGGGGTAACAGTCCCGGGTACAGAGCGACAGCACGGTCAGTGGTAACAGACTCAGGTACAGAGGAGCAGCATGGTCTGGGGTAACAGTCCCGGGTACAGAGGGGCAGCACGGTCAGGGGTAACAGACTCAGGTACAGAGGAGCAGCATGGTCTGGGGTAACAGTCCCGGGTACAGAGGGGCAGCACAGTCTGGGGTAACAGTCCCGGGTACAGAGGGGCAGCACGGTCAGGGGTAACAGTCCCGGGTACAGAGGGGCAGCACGGTCAATGGTAACAGTCCCGGGTACAGAGGGGCAGCACAGTCAGGGGTAACAGTCCTGGGTACAGAGGGGCAGTATGGTCTGGGGTAACAGTCCCGGGTACAGAGGGGCAGCACAGTCTGGGGTAACAGTCCCGGGTACAGAGGGCCACACGGTCAGGGGTAACAGTCTCGGGTACAAAGGGGCAGCATCGAGGGGTAACAATCCTGGGTATAGAGGGACAGCACAGTCAGGGGTAACAGTCCCGGTACAGAGGGACAGCACGGTCAGGGGTAACAGTCTCGGGTACAGAGGACAGCACGGTCAGGGGTAACAGTCCCAGGTACAGAGGGACAGCACGATCAGGGGTAACAGTCTCGGGTACAGAGCGACAGCACGGTCAGTGGTAACATTCCCGGGTACAGAGGGGCAGCACGGTCAGGGGTAACAGACTCAGGTACAGAGAAGCAGCATGGTCTGGGGTAACAGTCCCGGGTACAGAGGGGCAGCATTCAGGGGTAACATTCCCGGGTACAGAGGGGCAGCACGGTCAGGGGTAACAGACTCAGGTGCAGAGGAGCAGCATTGTCTGGGGTAACAGTCCTGGGTACAGAGGGGCAGCATTCAGGGGTAACAGTCCTGGGTACAGAGGGGCAGCACGGTCAGGGGTAACAGTCCCGGGTGCAGAGGGGCAGTATGGTCTGGGGTAACAGTCCCGGGTACAGAGGGGCAGCACGGTCAGGGGTAACAGTCCCGGGTGCAGAGGGGCAGTATGGTCTGGGGTAACAGTCCCGGGTACAGAGGGGCAGCATTCAGGGGTAGCAGTCCTCGGTACAGAGAGGCAGTATGGTCTGGGGTAACAGTCCCGGGTACAGAGTAGCAGCATTCAGGGGTAACAGTCCCCGGGTACAGAGGGGCAGCTCGGTCAGGGGTAACAGTCCCGGGTACAGAGAGGCAGCACGGTCAGGGGTAACAGTCCCGGGTACAGAGGGGCAGCACGGTCAGGGGTAACAGTCTCAGGTACAGAGGGACAGCACGGTCAGGGGTAACATTCCAGGGTACAGAGGGGCAGCACAGTCAGGGGTAACAGTCCCGGGTACAGAGAGGCAGCACGGTCAGGGGTAACAATCCAGGGTGCAGAGGGGCAACACGGTCAGGGGTAACAGTCCCAGGTACAGAGGGACAGCACGGTCAGTGGTAACATTACCGGGTACAGAAGTGCAGCACGGTCAGGGGTAACAGACTCAGGTACAGAGAAGCAGCATGGTCTGGGGTAACAGTCCTGGGTACAGAGGGGCAGCACGGTCAGGGGTAACAGTCTCGGGTACAGAGGGGCAGCACTGACAGGGATAACAGTCCCGGGTACAGAGGGGCAGCACTGACAGGGGTAACAGTCCTGGGTACAGAGGGGCAGCACAGTCAGGGGTAACAGTCCCGGGTACAGAGGGGCAGCACTGACAGGGGTAACAGTCCTGGGTACAGAGGGGCAGCACAGTCAGGGGTAACAGTCCTGCGTATAGTGGGGCTGCATGGTCTGGGGTAACAGTCTTGGGTACAGAGGGGTAGCATTCAGGGGTAACTGTCCTGGGTCCAGAGGGACAGCATGGTCAGGGGTAACAGTCCTGGGTACAGAGGGGCAGCACGGTCAGGGGTAACAGTCCTGCGTACAGTGGGGCTGCATGGTCTGGGGTAACATTCTTGGGTACAGAGGGGTAGCATTCAGGGGTAACTGTCCTGGGTCCAGAGGGACAGCATGGTCAGGGGTAACAGTCTTGGGTACAGAGATGGCAGCACGATCAGAGATAACAGTCTCGGGTACAGAGGGGCAGCACGGTCAGGGGTAACAGTCTCGGGTACAAAGGGGCAGCAGGGTCAATGGTAACAGTCCCGGGTACAGAGGGGCAGCACGGTCAGGGGTAATAATCCAGGGTACAGAGGGGCAGCACGGTCAGGGGTAACAGTCCCGGGTACAGAGGAACAGCATCGAGGGGTAACAATCCTGGGTAGAGAGGGGCAGCACGGTCAGGGGTAACAGTCCCGGGTACAGAGGGGCAGCACGGTCAGGGGTAACAGTCCCAGGTACAGAGGGACAGCACGATCAGGGGTAACAGTCCCGGGTACAGAGGGACAGCACGGTCAGTGGTAACATTGCCGGGTACAGAGGTGCAGCACGGTCAGGGGTAACAGACTCAGGTACAGAGAAGCAGCATGGTCTGGGGTAACAGTCCCGGGTACAGAGGGGCAGCATTCAGGGGTAACAGTCCTGGGTACAGAGGGGCAGCACAGTCAGTGGTAACAGTCCCGGTTACAGAGGGGCAGCACGATCAGGGGTAACAGTCCTGGGTACAGAGGGACAGCACCGGGGGGTAACAGTCTCTGGAACAAAGGTGCAGCATCGAGGGGTAACAATCCTGGGTAGAGAGGGGCAGCACGGTCAGGCGTAACAGTCCCGGGTACAGAGGGGCAGCACGGTCAGGGGTAACAGTCCAGGGTACAGAGATGGCAGTATTCGGGGTAACAGTCCTGTGTACAGCAGCGCAGCACGGTCAGGGGTAACAGTCCCGGGTACAGAGAGGCAGCACGGTCAGGGGTAACAATCCAGGGTACAGAGGGGCAGCACGGTCAGGGGTAACAGTCCCGGGTACAGAGGAACAGCATCGAGGGGTAACAATCTTGGGTAGAGAGGGGCAGCACGGTCAGGGGTAACAGTCCCGGGTACAGAGGGGCAGCACGGTCAGGGGTAACAGTCCCAGGTACAGAGGGACAGCACGGTCAGTGGTAACATACCCGGGTACAGAAGTGCAGCACGGTCAGGGGTAACAGACTCAGGTACAGAGAAGCAGCATGGTCTGGGGTAACAGTCCCGGGTACCGAGGGGCAGCATTCAGGGGTAACAGTCCTGGGTACAGAGGGGCAGCACGGTCAGGGGTAACAGTCCCGGGTACAGAGGGGCAGCACGGTCAGGGGTAACAGTCTCGGGTACAGAGGACAGCACGATCAGGGGTAGCAGTCGCGGGGGCAAAGGGGCAGCACAGTCAGGGGTAACAGTCCTGGGTACAGAGGGGCAGCACAGTGAGGGGTAACAGTCCCGGGTACAGAGGGGCAGCACTGTCAGGGGTAACCGTCCTGGGTACAGAGGGGCAGCACAGTCAGGGGTAACAGTCCTGCGTACAGTGGGGCTGCATGGTCTGGGGTAACATTCTTGGGTACAGAGGGGTAGCATTCAGGGGTAACTGTCCTGGGTCCAGAGGGGCAGCACGGTCAGGGGTAACAGACTCAGGTACAGAGAAGCAGCATGGTCTGGGGTAACAGTCCCGGGTACAGAGGGGCAGCATTCAGGGGTAACAGTCCTGGGTACAGAGGGGCAGCACAGTCAGGGGTAACAGTCCTGGGTACAGAGGGGCAGCATGGTCAGGAGTAACAGTCCCTTTTACAGAGGGGCAGCACGATCAGGGGTAACAGTCCTGGGTACAGAGGGACAGCACCGGGGGGTAACAGTCTCTGGAACAAAGAGGCAGCATCGAGGGGTAACAATCCTGGGTAGAGAGGGGCAGCACGGTCAGGCGTAACAGTCCCGGGTACAGAGGGGCAGCACGGTCAGGGGTAACAGTCCAGGGTACAGAGATGGCAGTATTCGGGGTAACAGTCCTGGGTACAGAGGGGCAGCATGTTCAGGGGTAACAGTCCCGGGTAGAGAGGGACAGCATGGTCAGGGGTAACAGCCATGGGTACAGAGGGACAGGACGGTCAGTGGTAACAGTCCCATGGAAAAAAGGGGCAGCACGGTCAGGGGTAACAGGACCAGGTACAGAGGGACATCACAGTCTAGGGTAACAGTCCAGGGTACAGAGGGGCAGCACGGTCAGGGGTAACAGTCTCGGGTACAGAGGGGCAGCACGGTCAGGGGTAACAGTCTAGGGTACAGAGATGGCAGTATTCGGGGTAACAGTCCTGGGTACAAAGGGGCAGCATGTTCAGGGGTAACAGTCCCGGGTAGAGAGGGGCAGCATGGTCAGGGGTAACAGCCCTGGGTACAGTGGGACAACATTCAGGGGGAACAGGCCCAGGTACAGAGGGGCAGCAGGGTCAGGGGTAACAGTCCCGGGTACAGAGGGGCAGCACGGTCAGGGGTAACAATCCCGGGTACAGAGGGGCAGCACGGTCAGGGGTAACAGTCTCGGGTACAGAGGGGCAGCATGGTCAGTGGTAACAGTCCCATGGAAAAAAGGGGCAGCACGGTCAGGGGTAACAGGACCAGGTACAGAGGGACATCACAGTTAGGGGTAACAATCTCGGGTACAGAGGGACAGCACGGTCAGGGGTAACAGTCCTGGGTACAGAGGGGCAGCACAGTCAGGGGTAACAGTCCCGGGTACAGAGGGGCAGCATGGTCAGGGGTAACAGTCACGGGTACAGAGGGGCAGCACGGTTAGGGGTAACAGTCTCGGGTACAGACGGACAGCACGGTCAGGGGTAACAGTCCTGGGTACCGAGGGGCAGCATGGTCAGGGGTAACAGTCCCGGGTAGAGACGGGGCAACATTCAGGGGTAACAGGCTGAGGTACAGAGGGACAGCATGGTCAGGCGTAACAGACCTGGGTAGAGAGGGACAGCATCGAGGGGTAACAGTCTCTGGAACAAAGGGGCAGCATCGAGGGGTAACAATCCTGGGTAGAGAGGGGCAGCACGGTCAGGGGTAACAGTCCCGGGTACAGAGGGGCAGCACGGTCAGGGGTAACAGTCCCGGGTACAGACGGGCAGCACGGTCAGGGGTAACAGTCCCGGGTACAGAGGGTCAGCATGGTCAGGGGTAACAGTCCCGGTTACAGAGGGGCAGCACGATCAGGGGTAACAGTACTGGGTACAGAGGGGCAGCATTCAGTGGTAACAGGCCCGGGTACAGAGGGACAGCATTCAGGGGTAACAGTCCTGGGTACAGAGGGACAGCACCGGGGGGTAACAGTCTCTGGAACAAAGGGGCAGCATCGAGGGGTAACAATCCTGGGTAGAGAGGGGCAGCACGGTCAGGCGTGACAGTCCCGGGTACAGAGGGTCCGCATGGTCAGGGGTAACAGTCCCGGGTGCAGAGGGGCAGCATGATCAGGGGTAACAGTCCTGGGTACAGAGGGGCAGCATTCAGGGGTAACAGTCCCGGGTACAGAGGGACAGATTTCAGGGGTAACAATCCCGGGTACAGAGGGGCAGCACGGTCTGGGGTAACAGTCCCGGGCACAGAGGTGCAGCATTCAGGGGTAACAGTCCCGGGTACAGATGGGCAGCACGGTCAGAGGTAAGAGTCCTGGGTACAGAGGGGCAGCACGGTTAAGGGTAACAGTCCTGGGTACAGAGGGGCTGCACGGTTAAGGGTAACAGTCTCGGGTACTGAGGGACAGCATGGTCAGGTGTGACAGTCCAGGATACAGAGGGGCAGCACAGTCAGGGGTAACAGTCCTGGGTAAAGAGGGGCAACATTCAGGGGTAACAGTGCCGGGTACAGAGGGACAGCATTCTGGGGTAACAGTCCAGGGTACAGAGGGACAGCACGGTCAGGGGTAACAGTCCTGGGTACAGAGGGGCAGCACAGTCAGGGGTAACAGTCCCGGGTACAGAGGGACAGCACGGTCAGGGGTAACAGTCCCCGGTACAGAGGGGCAGCACGGTCAGGGTAACAGTCCCGGGTACAGAGGGACAGCACGGTCAGGGGTAACAGTCCTGGGTACAGAGGGGCAGCATGGTCAGGCATAGCGGTCCTGGGTACAGAGGGGCAACATTCAGGGGTAACAGGCCCAGGTACAGAGGGACAGCATGGTCAGGCGTAGCAGTCCTGGGTACAGAGGTACAGCACGGTCAGGGGTAACAATCCTGGGTAGAGAGGGGCAGCTAGGTCAGGCGTAACAGTCCTGGGTACAGAGGAACAGCATCGAGGGGTAACAATCCTGGGTAGAGAGGGGCAGCACGGTCAGGGGTAACAGTCCAGGGTACAGAGGGGCAGCATGATCAGGGGTAACAGTCCTGGGTACAGAGGGGCAACATTCAGGGGTAAAGGCCCCGGTTGTAGGGACAGCATTCTGGGGTAACAGTCTCGGGTACACAGGGGCAGCATCGAGGGGAACAATCCTGGGTAGAGAGGGGCAGCACGGTCAGGGGTAACAGTCCCAGGTACAGAAGGGCACAATGGTCAGGGGTAACAGTCCTGGGTACAGAGGGGCAGCACAGTCAGGGGTAACAGTCCCGGGTACAGAGGGACAGCACGGTCAGGGGTAACAGTCCCGGGTACAGAGGGGCAGCACGGTCAGGGGTAACAGTCCCGGGTTCAGAGGGGCAGCACGGTCAGGGGTAACAGTCTCGGGTACAGAGGACAGCACGGTCAGGGGAAACAGTCCTGGGTATAGAGGGGCAGCACAGTCAGGGGTAACTGTCCTGCGTACAGTGGGGCTGCATGGTCTGTGGTAACAGTCTTGGGTCCAGAGGGGTAGCATTCAGGGGTAACTGTCCTGGGTCCAGAGGGACACCATGGTCAGGGGTAACAGTCCTGGGTACAGAGATGGCAGCACGATCAGGGGTAACAGTCTTGGGTACAGAGGGGCAGCACGGTCAGAGGTAACAATCCCAGGTACAGAAGGACAGCACGGTCAGGGGTAACATTCCCGGGTACAGAGGTGCAGCACGGTCAGGGGTAACAGACTCAGGTACAGAGGGGCAGCACGGTCAGGGGTAACAGTCCCGGGTGCAGAGGGGCAGCACGGTCAGGGTAACAGTCCCGGGTACAGAGGGACAGCATTCTGGGGTAACAGTCCCGGGCACAGAGGGCCACACGGTCAGGGGTAACAGTCTCGGGTACAAAGGGGCAGCATCGAGGGGTAACAGTCCTGGGTACAGAGGGGCAGCACTGTCAGGGGAAACAGTCCGGGATACAGAGGGGCAGCACAGTCAGGGGTAACTGTCCTGCGTACAGTGGGGCTGCATGGTCTGGGGTAACAGTCTTGGGTACAGAGGGGTAGCATTTAGGGGTAACTGTCCTGGGTCCAGAGGGACAGCATGGTCAGGGGTAACAGTCCTGGGTACAAAGGGGCAGCACGGTCAGGGGTAACAGTCTCGGGTACAGAGCGACAGCACGGTCAGTGGTAACATTCCCGGGTACAGAGGTGCAGCACGGTCAGGGGTAACAGACTCAGGTACAGAGGAGCAGCATGGTCTGGGGTAACAGTCCCGGGTACAGAGGGGCAGCATTCAGGGGTAACAGTCCTGGGTACAGAGGGGCAGCACGGTCAGGGGTAACAGTCCCGGGTGCAGAGGGGCAGCACGGTCAATGGTAACAGTCCCGGGTACAGAGAGGCAGCACAGTCAGGGGTAACAGTCCTGGGTACAGAGGGGCAGTATGGTCTGGGCTAACAGTCCCGGGTACAGAGGAGCAGCATTCAGGGGTAACAGTCCCGGGTACAGAGGGGTAGCATGGTCAGGGGTAACAGTCCGGGGTAGAGAGGGGCAGCATGGTCAGGCGTATCAGTCCTGGGTACAGAGGACAGCATCGAGGGGTAACAATCCTGGGTAGAGAGGGACAGCACGGTCAGGGGTAACAATCCAGGGTACAGAGGGGCAGCACGGTCAGGGGTAACAGTCCCGGGTACAGAGGGGCAGCACGGTCAGGTGTAACAGTCCCGGGTACAGAGGGGCAGCACAGTCAGGGGTAACAATCCAGGGTACAGAGGGGCAGCATGGTCAGGGGTAACAGTCCCGGGTACAGAGGGGCAGCACGGTCAGGGGTAACAGTCCCGGGTACAGAGGGGCAGCACGGTCAGGGGTAACAGTCCCGGGTACAGAGGGACAGCACGGTCAGGGGTAACAGTCCCGGGTACAGAGGGGCAGCACGGTCAGGGGTAACAATCCAGGGTACAGAGGGGCAGCATGGTCAGGGGTAACAGTCCCGGGTACAGAGGGGCAGCACGGTCAGGGGTAACAGTGCCGGGTACAGAGGGGCAGCATTTAAGGTTTTGAGTCCCGGATACAGAGGGGCAGCATGGTCAGAGGTAACAGTCTCGTGTATAGTGGGGCAGCATCGAGGGATAACAGTGTCGAGTTCAGAGTGACAGCATGGTCAGGGGTAACAGTCCTGGGTACAGAGGGACAGCATAGTCAGGGGTAACAGTCCTGGGTACAGCGGGACAACATTCAGGGATAAAAGTCCCGGGTACAGAGGGGCAGCACGGTCAGGGGTAACAGTCCCGGATACAAAGGGGCAGCACGATCAGGGGTAACAGTCCCGGGTACAAAGGGGCAGCACAGTCAGGGGTAACAGTCCTGGGTAAAGAGGGGCAACATTCAGGGGTAACAGGCCCCGGTACAGAGGGGCAGCACGGTCAGGGTAACAGTCCCGGGTACAGAGGGACAGCATTCTGGGGTAACAGTCCCGGGTACAGAGGGACAGCACGGTCAGGGGTAAAGTCCTGGGTACAGAGGTGCAGCGTGGTATGGGGTAATAGTCCTTGGTACAGCATGGCAGCACGGTCAGGGGTAACAGTCCTAGGTACAGAGGGGCAGCATCAAGGGGTAACAATCTTGGGTAGAGAGGGGCAGCATGGTCAGGCGTAACAGTCCTGGGTACAGAGGAACAGCATCGAGGGGTAACAATCAGTCCCGGGTACAGCGGGGCAGCATGATCAGGGGTAACAGTCCTAGATTCAGAGGGGCAGCATTCAGGGCTAACAATCCTGGGTACAGAGGGGCAGCACGGTCAGGGGTAACAGTCCCGGGTACAGAGGGGCAGCACGGTCAATGGTAACAGTCCCGGGTACAGAGGGGCAGCATGGTCTGGGGTAACAGTCCCGGGTACAGAGAGGCAGCACGGTCAGGGGTAACAGTCCCAGGTACAGAGGGACAGCACGATCAGGGGTAACAGTCTCGGGTACAGAGCGACAGCACGGTCAGTGGTAACATTCCCGGGTACAGAGGTGCAGCACGGTCAGGGGTAACAGACTCAGGTACAGAGAAGCAGCATGGTCTGGGGTAACAGTCCCGGGTACAGAGGGGCAGCATTCAGGGGTAACAGTCCTGGGTACAGAGGGGCAGCACGGTCAGGGGTAACAGTCCCGGGTTCAGAGGGGCAGCACGGTCAATGATAACAGTCCCGGGTACAGAGGGGCAGCACGGTCAGGGGTAACAGTCCTGGGTACAGAGAGGCAGTATGGTCTGGGGTAACAGTCCCGGGTACAGAGAAGCAGCATGCAGGGTTAACAGTCCCGGGTACAGAGGGGCAGCTCGGTCAGGGGTAACAGTCCTGTGTACAGCAGCGCAGCACGGTCAGGGGTAACAGTCCCGGGTACAGAGGGGCAGCACGGTCAGGGGTAACAGTCCCAAGTACAGAGGGGCAGCACGGTCAGGGGTAACAATCAAGGGTACAGAGGGGCAGCACGGTCAGGGGTAACAGTCCCGGGTACAGAGGAACAGCATCGAGGGGTAACAATCCTGGGTAGAGAGGGGCAGCACGGTCAGGGGTAACAGTCCTGGGTACAGAGGGGCAACATTCAGGGGTAACAGGCCCCGGTTGTAGGGACAGCATTCTGGGGTAACAGTCCCGGGTACAGAGGGCCACACGGTCAGGGGTAACAGTCTCGGGTACAAAGGGGCAGCATCGAGGGGTAACAATCCTGGGTAGAGAGGGGCAGCACGGTCAGGGGTAACAGTCCCAGGTACAGAAGGGCAGAATGGTCAGGGGTAACAGTCCCGGGTACAGAGGAACAGCATCGAGGGGTAACAATCCTGGGTAGAGAGGGGCAGCACGGTCAGGGGTAACAGTCCTGGGTACAGAGGGGCAACATTCAGGGGTAACAGGCCCCGGTTGTAGGGACAGCATTCTGGGGTAACAGTCCCGGGTACAGAGGGCCACACGGTCAGGGGTAACAGTCTCGGGTACAAAGGGGCAGCATCGAGGGGTAACAATCCTGGGTAGAGAGGGGCAGCACGGTCAGGGGTAACAGTCCCAGGTACAGAAGGGCAGAATGGTCAGGGGTAACAGTCCCGGGTACAGAGGGACAGCACGGTCAGGGGTAACAGTCCCGGGTACAGAGGGGCAGCACGGTCAGGGGTAACAGTCCCGGGTACAGAGGGGCAGCACGGTCAGGGGTAACAGTCTCAGGTACAGAGGGACAGCACGGTCAGGGGTAACATTCCAGGGTACAGAGGGGCAGCACAGTCAGGGGTAACAGTCCCGGGTACAAAGGGGCAGCACAGTCAGGGGTTTAGATTAGATTACTTAGAGTGTGGAAACAGGCCCTTCGGCCCAACAAGTCCACACCGACCCGCCGAAGCGCAACCCACCCATACCCCTACCTTTACCCCTTTAACCTAACACTACGGGCAATTTAGCATGGCCAATTCACCTGACCCGCACATCTTTGGACTGTGGGAGGAAACCGGAGCACCCGGAGGAAACCCACGCAGACACGGGGAGAATGTGCAAACTCCACACAGTCAGTCGCCTGAGTCGGGAATTGAACCCGGGTCTACAGGCGCTGTGAGGAGTGCAGTGCTAACCACTGGGCCACCGTGCCGCCCACTAACAGTCCCGGGTAACAGTCCCGGGTACAGAGGGGCAGCACAGTCAGGGGTAACAGTCCCAGGTACAGAGGGGCAGCACGGTCAGGGGTAACAGTCCTGCGTACAGTGGGGCTGCATGGTCTGGGGTAACAGTCTTGGGTACAGAGGGGTAGCATTCAGGGGTAACTGCCCTGGGTCCAGACGGACAGCATGGTCAGGGGTAACAGTCCCAGGTACAGAGGTGCAGCACGGTCAGGGGTAACAGTCTCGGGTACAGAGGGGGCAGCACGGTCAGGGGTAACAGTCCCAGGTACAGAGGTGCAGCACGGTCAGGGGTAACAGACTCAGGTACAGAGGGGGCAGCACGGTCAGGGGTAACAGTCCCAGGTACAGAGGGGCAGCACGGTCAGGGGTAACAGTCTCGGGTACAGAGGGGGCAGCACGGTCAGGGGTAACAGTCCCAGGTACAGAGGTGCAGCATTCATGGGTAACAGTCCCGGGTACAGAGGGGCAGCTCTGTCAGGGGTAACAGTCCTGTGTACAGCAGCGCAGCACGGTCCGGGGTAACAGTCCTGGGTACAGAGGGGCAGCACGGTCAGGGGTAACAGTCCCGGGTAGAGAGGGGCAGCATGGTCAGAGGTAACAGTCTCGTGTATAGTGGGGCAGCATCGAGGGATAACAGTGTCGAGTTCAGAGTGACAGCATGGTCAGGGGTAACAGTCCTGGGTACAGAGGGACAGCATAGTCAGGGGTAACAGTCCTGGGTACAGCGGGACAACATTCAGGGATAAAAGTCCCGGGTACAGAGGGGCAGCACGGTCAGGGGTAACAGTCCCGGATACAAAGGGGCAGCACGATCAGGGGTAACAGTCCCGGGTACAAAGGGGCAGCACAGTCAGGGGTAACAGTCCTGGGTAAAGAGGGGCAACATTCAGGGGTAACAGGCCCCGGTACAGAGGGGCAGCACGGTCAGGGTAACAGTCCCGGGTACAGAGGGACAGCATTCTGGGGTAACAGTCCCGGGTACAGAGGGACAGCACGGTCAGGGGTAAAGTCCTGGGTACAGAGGTGCAGCGTGGTATGGGGTAATAGTCCTTGGTACAGCATGGCAGCACGGTCAGGGGTAACAGTCCTAGGTACAGAGGGGCAGCATCAAGGGGTAACAATCTTGGGTAGAGAGGGGCAGCATGGTCAGGCGTAACAGTCCTGGGTACAGAGGAACAGCATCGAGGGGTAACAATCAGTCCCGGGTACAGCGGGGCAGCATGATCAGGGGTAACAGTCCTAGATTCAGAGGGGCAGCATTCAGGGCTAACAGTCCTGGGTACAGAGGGGCAGCACGGTCAGGGGTAACAGTCCCGGGTACAGAGGGGCAGCACGGTCTGGGGTAACAGTCCCGGGTACAGAGAGGCAGCACGGTCAGGGGTAACAGTCCCAGGTACAGAGGGACAGCACGATCAGGGGTAACAGTCTCGGGTACAGAGCGACAGCACGGTCAGTGGTAACATTCCCGGGTACAGAGGTGCAGCACGGTCAGGGGTAACAGACTCAGGTACAGAGAAGCAGCATGGTCTGGGGTAACAGTCCCGGGTACAGAGGGGCAGCATTCAGGGGTAACAGTCCTGGGTACAGAGGGGCAGCACGGTCAGGGGTAACAGTCCCGGGTTCAGAGGGGCAGCACGGTCAATGATAACAGTCCCGGGTACAGAGGGGCAGCACGGTCAGGGGTAACAGTCCCGGGTACAGAGAAGCAGCATGCAGGGGTAACAGTCCCGGGTACAGAGGGGCAGCTCGGTCAGGGGTAACAGTCCTGTGTACAGCAGCGCAGCACGGTCAGGGGTAACAGTCCCGGGTACAGAGGGGCAGCACGGTCAGGGGTAACAGTCCCAAGTACAGAGGGGCAGCACGGTCAGGGGTAACAATCAAGGGTACAGAGGGGCAGCACGGTCAGGGGTAACAGTCCCGGGTACAGAGGAACAGCATCGAGGGGTAACAATCCTGGGTAGAGAGGGGCAGCACGGTCAGGGGTAACAGTCCTGGGTACAGAGGGGCAACATTCAGGGGTAACAGGCCCCGGTTGTAGGGACAGCATTCTGGGGTAACAGTCCCGGGTACAGAGGGCCACACGGTCAGGGGTAACAGTCTCGGGTACAAAGGGGCAGCATCGAGGGGTAACAATCCTGGGTAGAGAGGGGCAGCACGGTCAGGGGTAACAGTCCCAGGTACAGAAGGGCAGAATGGTCAGGGGTAACAGTCCCGGGTACAGAGGGACAGCACGGTCAGGGGTAACAGTCCCGGGTACAGAGGGGCAGCACGGTCAGGGGTAACAGTCCCGGGTACAGAGGGGCAGCACGGTCAGGGGTAACAGTCTCAGGTACAGAGGGACAGCACGGTCAGGGGTAACATTCCAGGGTACAGAGGGGCAGCACAGTCAGGGGTAACAGTCCCGGGTACAAAGGGGCAGCACAGTCAGGGGTTTAGATTAGATTACTTAGAGTGTGGAAACAGGCCCTTCGGCCCAACAAGTCCACACCGACCCGCCGAAGCGCAACCCACCCATACCCCTACCTTTACCCCTTTAACCTAACACTACGGGCAATTTAGCATGGCCAATTCACCTGACCCGCACATCTTTGGACTGTGGGAGGAAACCGGAGCACCCGGAGGAAACCCACGCAGACACGGGGAGAATGTGCAAACTCCACACAGTCAGTCGCCTGAGTCGGGAATTGAACCCGGGTCTACAGGCGCTGTGAGGAGTGCAGTGCTAACCACTGGGCCACCGTGCCGCCCACTAACAGTCCCGGGTAACAGTCCCGGGTACAGAGGGGCAGCACAGTCAGGGGTAACAGTCCCAGGTACAGAGGGGCAGCACGGTCAGGGGTAACAGTCCTGCGTACAGTGGGGCTGCATGGTCTGGGGTAACAGTCTTGGGTACAGAGGGGTAGCATTCAGGGGTAACTGCCCTGGGTCCAGACGGACAGCATGGTCAGGGGTAACAGTCCCAGGTACAGAGGTGCAGCACGGTCAGGGGTAACAGTCTCGGGTACAGAGGGGGCAGCACGGTCAGGGGTAACAGTCCCAGGTACAGAGGTGCAGCACGGTCAGGGGTAACAGACTCAGGTACAGAGAAGCAGCATGGTCTGGGGTAACAGTCCCGGGTACAGAGGGGCAGCACGGTCAATGGTAACAGTCCTGGGTACAGAGGGGCAGCACGGTCCGGGGTAACAGTCCTGGGTACAGAGGGGCAGCATGGTCAGGGGTAACAGTCCCGGGTAGAGAGGGGCAGCACGGTCAGGGGTAACAGTCTAGGGTACAGAGATGGCAGTATTCGGGGTAACAGTCCTGGGTACAAAGGGGCAGCATGTTCAGGGGTAACAGTCCCGGGTAGAGAGGGGCAGCATGGTCAGGGGTAACAGCCCTGGGTACAGAGGGACAACATTCAGGGGGAACAGGCCCAGGTACAGAGGGGCAGCAGGGTCAGGGGTAACAGTCCCGGGTACAGAGGGGCAGCACGGTCAGGGGTAACAATCCCGGGTACAGAGGGGCAGCACGGTCAGGGGTAACAGTCTCGGGTACAGAGGGGCAGCACAGTCAGGGGTAACAGTCCTGGGTACAGAGGGGCAGCATGGTCAGTGGTAACAGTCCCATGGAAAAAAGGGGCAGCACGGTCAGGGGTAACAGGACCAGGTACAGAGGGACATCACAGTTAGGGGTAACAATCTCGGGTACAGAGGGACAGCACGGTCAGGGGTAACAGTCCTGGGTACAGAGGGGCAGCACAGTCAGGGGTAACAGTCCCGGGTACAGAGGGGCAGCATGGTCAGGGGTAACAGTCACGGGTACAGAGGGGCAGCACGGTTAGGGGTAACAGTCTCGGGTACAGACGGACAGCACGGTCAGGGGTAACAGTCCTGGGTACCGAGGGGCAGCATGGTCAGGGGTAACAGTCCCGGGTAGAGACGGGGCAACATTCAGGGGTAACAGGCTGAGGTACAGAGGGACAGCATGGTCAGGCGTAACAGACCTGGGTAGAGAGGGACAGCATCGAGGGGTAACAGTCTCTGGAACAAAGGGGCAGCATCGAGGGGTAACAATCCTGGGTAGAGAGGGGCAGCACGGTCAGGGGTAACAGTCCCGGGTACAGAGGGGCAGCACGGTCAGGGGTAACAGTCCCGGGTACAGACGGGCAGCACGGTCAGGGGTAACAGTCCCGGGTACAGAGGGTCAGCATGGTCAGGGGTAACAGTCCCGGTTACAGAGGGGCAGCACGATCAGGGGTAACAGTACTGGGTACAGAGGGGCAGCATTCAGTGGTAACAGGCCCGGGTACAGAGGGACAGCATTCAGGGGTAACAGTCCTGGGTACAGAGGGACAGCACCGGGGGGTAACAGTCTCTGGAACAAAGGGGCAGCATCGAGGGGTAACAATCCTGGGTAGAGAGGGGCAGCACGGTCAGGCGTGACAGTCCCGGGTACAGAGGGTCCGCATGGTCAGGGGTAACAGTCCCGGGTGCAGAGGGGCAGCATGATCAGGGGTAACACTACTGGGTACAGAGGGGCAGCATTCAGGGGTAACAGTCCCGGGTACAGAGGGACAGATTTCAGGGGTAACAATCCCGGGTACAGAGGGGCAGCACGGTCTGGGGTAACAGTCCCGGGCACAGAGGTGCAGCATTCAGGGGTAACAGTCCCGGGTACAGATGGGCAGCACGGTCAGAGGTAAGAGTCCTGGGTACAGAGGGGCAGCACGGTTAAGGGTAACAGTCCTGGGTACAGAGGGGCTGCACGGTTAAGGGTAACAGTCTCGGGTACTGAGGGACAGCATGGTCAGGTGTGACAGTCCAGGATACAGAGGGGCAGCACAGTCAGGGGTAACAGTCCTGGGTAAAGAGGGGCAACATTCAGGGGTAACAGTGCCGGGTACAGAGGGACAGCATTCTGGGGTAACAGTCCAGGGTACAGAGGGGCAGCACGGTCAGGGGTAACAGTCCTGGGTACAGAGGGGCAGCACAGTCAGGGGTAACAGTCCCGGGTACAGAGGGACAGCACGGTCAGGGGTAACAGTCCCCGGTACAGAGGGGCAGCACGGTCAGGGTAACAGTCCCGGGTACAGAGGGACAGCACGGTCAGGGGTAACAGTCCTGGGTACAGAGGGGCAGCATGGTCAGGCATAGCGGTCCTGGGTACAGAGGGGCAACATTCAGGGGTAACAGGCCCAGGTACAGAGGGACAGCATGGTCAGGCGTAGCAGTCCTGGGTACAGAGGTACAGCACGGTCAGGGGTAACAATCCTGGGTAGAGAGGGGCAGCATGGTCAGGCGTAACAGTCCTGGGTACAGAGGAACAGCATCGAGGGGTAACAATCCTGGGTAGAGAGGGGCAGCACGGTCAGGGGTAACAGTCCAGGGTACAGAGGGGCAGCATGATCAGGGGTAACAGTCCTGGGTACAGAGGGGCAACATTCAGGGGTAAAGGCCCCGGTTGTAGGGACAGCATTCTGGGGTAACAGTCTCGGGTACACAGGGGCAGCATCGAGGGGAACAATCCTGGGTAGAGAGGGGCAGCACGGTCAGGGGTAACAGTCCCAGGTACAGAAGGGCACAATGGTCAGGGGTAACAGTCCTGGGTACAGAGGGGCAGCACAGTCAGGGGTAACAGTCCCGGGTACAGAGGGACAGCACGGTCAGGGGTAACAGTCCCGGGTACAGAGGGGCAGCACGGTCAGGGGTAACAGTCCCGGGTTCAGAGGGGCAGCACGGTCAGGGGTAACAGTCTCGGGTACAGAGGACAGCACGGTCAGGGGAAACAGTCCTGGGTACAGAGGGGCAGCACAGTCAGGGGTAACTGTCCTGCGTACAGTGGGGCTGCATGGTCTGTGGTAACAGTCTTGGGTCCAGAGGGGTAGCATTCAGGGGTAACTGTCCTGGGTCCAGAGGGACACCATGGTCAGGGGTAACAGTCCTGGGTACAGAGATGGCAGCACGATCAGGGGTAACAGTCTTGGGTACAGAGGGGCAGCACGGTCAGAGGTAACAATCCCAGGTACAGAAGGACAGCACGGTCAGGGGTAACATTCCCGGGTACAGAGGTGCAGCACGGTCAGGGGTAACAGACTCAGGTACAGAGGGGCAGCACGGTCAGGGGTAACAGTCCCGGGTGCAGAGGGGCAGCACGGTCAATGGTAACAGTCCCGGGTACAGAGGGGCAGCACAGTCAGGGGTAACAGTCCTGCGTAAAGAGGGGCAACACTCAGGGGTAACAGGCCCCGGTACAGAGGGGCAGCACGGTCAGGGTAACAGTCCCGGGTACAGAGGGACAGCATTCTGGGGTAACAGTCCCGGGCACAGAGGGCCACACAGTCAGGGGTAACAGTCTCGGGTACAAAGGGGCAGCATCGAGGGGTAACAGTCCTGGGTACAGAGGGGCAGCACTGTCAGGGGAAACAGTCCGGGATACAGAGGGGCAGCACAGTCAGGGGTAACTGTCCTGCGTACAGTGGGGCTGCATGGTCTGGGGTAACAGTCTTGGGTACAGAGGGGTAGCATTTAGGGGTAACTGTCCTGGGTCCAGAGGGACAGCATGGTCAGGGGTAACAGTCCTGGGTACAAAGGGGCAGCACGGTCAGGGGTAACAGTCTCGGGTACAGAGCGACAGCACGGTCAGTGGTAACATTCCCGGGTACAGAGGTGCAGCACGGTCAGGGGTAACAGACTCAGGTACAGAGGAGCAGCATGGTCTGGGGTAACAGTCCCGGGTACAGAGGGGCAGCATTCAGGGGTAACAGTCCTGGGTACAGAGGGGCAGCACGGTCAGGGGTAACAGTCCCGGGTGCAGAGGGGCAGCACGGTCAATGGTAACAGTCCCGGGTACAGAGAGGCAGCACAGTCAGGGGTAACAGTCCTGGGTACAGAGGGGCAGTATGGTCTGGGCTAACAGTCCCGGGTACAGAGGAGCAGCATTCAGGGGTAACAGTCCCGGGTACAGAGGGGTAGCATGGTCAGGGGTAACAGTCCAAGGTAGAGAGGGGCAGCATGGTCAGGCGTATCAGTCCTGGGTACAGAGGACAGCATCGAGGGGTAACAATCCTGGGTAGAGAGGGACAGCACGGTCAGGGGTAACAATCCAGGGTACAGAGGGGCAGCACGGTCAGGGGTAACAGTCCCGGGTACAGAGGGGCAGCACGGTCAGGTGTAACAGTCCCGGGTACAGAGGGGCAGCACAGTCAGGGGTAACAATCCAGGGTACAGAGGGGCAGCATGGTCAGGGGTAACAGTCCCGGGTACAGAGGGGCAGCACGGTCAGGGGTAACAGTCCCGGGTACAGAGGGGCAGCACGGTCAGGGGTAACAGTCCCGGGTACAGAGGGACAGCACGGTCAGGGGTAACAGTCCCGGGTACAGAGGGGCAGCACGGTCAGGGGTAACAATCCAGGGTACAGAGGGGCAGCATGGTCAGGGGTAACAGTCCCGGGTACAGAGGGGCAGCACGGTCAGGGGTAACAGTGCCGGGTACAGAGGGGCAGCATTTAAGGTTTTGAGTCCCGGATACAGAGGTGCAGCATGGTCAGAGGTAACAGTCTCGTGTATAGTGGGGCAGCATCGAGGGATAACAGTGTCGAGTTCAGAGTGACAGCATGGTCAGGGGTAACAGTCCTGGGTACAGAGGGACAGCATAGTCAGGGGTAACAGTCCTGGGTACAGCGGGACAACATTCAGGGATAAAAGTCCCGGGTACAGAGGGGCAGCACGGTCAGGGGTAACAGTCCCGGATACAAAGGGGCAGCACGATCAGGGGTAACAGTCCCGGGTACAAAGGGGCAGCACAGTCAGGGGTAACAGTCCTGGGTAAAGAGGGGCAACATTCAGAGGTAACAGGCCCCGGTACAGAGGGGCAGCACGGTCAGGGTAACAGTCCCGGGTACAGAGGGACAGCATTCTGGGGTAACAGTCCCGGGTACAGAGGGACAGCACGGTCAGGGGTAAAGTCCTGGGTACAGAGGTGCAGCGTGGTATGGGGTAATAGTCCTTGGTACAGCATGGCAGCACGGTCAGGGGTAACAGTCCTAGGTACAGAGGGGCAGCATCAAGGGGTAACAATCTTGGGTAGAGAGGGGCAGCATGGTCAGGCGTAACAGTCCTGGGTACAGAGGAACAGCATCGAGGGGTAACAATCAGTCCCGGGTACAGCGGGGCAGCATGATCAGGGGTAACAGTCCTAGATTCAGAGGGGCAGCATTCAGGGCTAACAGTCCTGGGTACAGAGGGGCAGCACGGTCAGGGGTAACAGTCCCGGGTACAGAGGGGCAGCACGGTCAATGGTAACAGTCCCGGGTACAGAGGGGCAGCATGGTCTGGGGTAACAGTCCCGGGTACAGAGAGGCAGCACGGTCAGGGGTAACAGTCCCAGGTACAGAGGGACAGCACGATCAGGGGTAACAGTCTCGGGTACAGAGCGACAGCACGGTCAGTGGTAACATTCCCGGGTACAGAGGTGCAGCACGGTCAGGGGTAACAGACTCAGGTACAGAGAAGCAGCATGGTCTGGGGTAACAGTCCCGGGTACAGAGGGGCAGCATTCAGGGGTAACAGTCCTGGGTACAGAGGGGCAGCACGGTCAGGGGTAACAGTCCCGGGTTCAGAGGGGCAGCACGGTCAATGATAACAGTCCCGGGTACAGAGGGGCAGCACGGTCAGGGGTAACAGTCCTGGGTACAGAGAGGCAGTATGGTCTGGGGTAACAGTCCCGGGTACAGAGAAGCAGCATGCAGAGTTAACAGTCCCGGGTACAGAGGGGCAGCTCGGTCAGGGGTAACAGTCCTGTGTACAGCAGCGCAGCACGGTCAGGGGTAACAGTCCCGGGTACAGAGGGGCAGCACGGTCAGGGGTAACAGTCCCGGGTACAGAGGGGCAGCACGGTCAGGGGTAACAGTCCCAAGTACAGAGGGGCAGCACGGTCAGGGGTAACAATCAAGGGTACAGAGGGGCAGCACGGTCAGGGGTAACAGTCCCGGGTACAGAGGAACAGCATCGAGGGGTAACAATCCTGGGTAGAGAGGGGCAGCACGGTCAGGGGTAACAGTCCTGGGTACAGAGGGGCAACATTCAGGGGTAACAGGCCCCGGTTGTAGGGACAGCATTCTGGGGTAACAGTCCCGGGTACAGAGGGCCACACGGTCAGGGGTAACAGTCTCGGGTACAAAGGGGCAGCATCGAGGGGTAACAATCCTGGGTAGAGAGGGGCAGCACGGTCAGGGGTAACAGTCCCAGGTACAGAAGGGCAGAATGGTCAGGGGTAACAGTCCCGGGTACAGAGGGACAGCACGGTCAGGGGTAACAGTCCCGGGTACAGAGGGGCAGCACGGTCAGGGGTAACAGTCCCGGGTACAGAGGGGCAGCACGGTCAGGGGTAACAGTCTCAGGTACAGAGGGACAGCACGGTCAGGGGTAACATTCCAGGGTACAGAGGGGCAGCACAGTCAGGGGTAACAGTCCCGGGTACAAAGGGGCAGCACAGTCAGGGGTTTAGATTAGATTACTTAGAGTGTGGAAACAGGCCCTTCGGCCCAACAAGTCCACACCGACCCGCCGAAGCGCAACCCACCCATACCCCTACCTTTACCCCTTTAACCTAACACTACGGGCAATTTAGCATGGCCAATTCACCTGACCCGCACATCTTTGGACTGTGGGAGGAAACCGGAGCACCCGGAGGAAACCCACGCAGACACGGGGAGAATGTGCAAACTCCACACAGTCAGTCGCCTGAGTCGGGAATTGAACCCGGGTCTACAGGCGCTGTGAGGAGTGCAGTGCTAACCACTGGGCCACCGTGCCGCCCACTAACAGTCCCGGGTAACAGTCCCGGGTACAGAGGGGCAGCACAGTCAGGGGTAACAGTCCCAGGTACAGAGGGGCAGCACGGTCAGGGGTAACAGTCCTGCGTACAGTGGGGCTGCATGGTCTGGGGTAACAGTCTTGGGTACAGAGGGGTAGCATTCAGGGGTAACTGCCCTGGGTCCAGACGGACAGCATGGTCAGGGGTAACAGTCCCAGGTACAGAGGTGCAGCACGGTCAGGGGTAACAGTCTCGGGTACAGAGGGGGCAGCACGGTCAGGGGTAACAGTCCCAGGTACAGAGGTGCAGCACGGTCAGGGGTAACAGACTCAGGTACAGAGAAGCAGCATGGTCTGGGGTAACAGTCCCGGGTACAGAGGGGCAGCACGGTCAATGGTAACAGTCCTGGGTACAGAGGGGCAGCACAGTCAGGGGTAACAGTCCCGGGTACAGAGGAGCAGCATTCATGGGTAACAGTCCCGGGTACAGAGGGGCAGCTCTGTCAGGGGTAACAGTCCTGTGTACAGCAGCGCAGCACGGTCCGGGGTAACAGTCCCGGGTAGAGAGGGGCAGCACGGTCAGGGGTAACAGTCCCGCGTAGAGAGGGGCAGCATGGTCAGGGGTAACAGGCCCCTGTACAGAGGGGCAGCACGGTTAGGGGTAACAGTCCCGGGTAGAGAGGGGCAGCACAGTCAGGTGGAACAGTCCCGGGTACAGAGGGACAGCACGGTCAGGGGTAACAGTCCTGGGTTCAGAGGGGCAGCATTCTGGGGTAACAGTCCCGGGTACAGAGCGACAGCACGGTCAGTGGTAACATTCCCAGGTACAGGGGGACAGCACGGTCAGGGGTAACAGACTCAGGTACAGAGGAGCAGCATTGTCTGGGGTAACAGTCCCGGGTACAGAGGGGCAGCATTCAGGGGTAACAGTCCTGGGTACAGAGGGGCAGCACGGTCAGGGGTAACAGTCCCGGGTACAGAGGGACAGCATTCTGGGGTAACAGTCCCGGGTACAGAGCGACAGCACGGTCAGTGGTAACATTCCCAGGTACAGGGGGACAGCACGGTCAGGGGTAACAGTCCTCGGTACAGAGGGGCAGCACAGTCAGGGGTAACAGTCCAGGGTACAGAGGGGCAGCACGGTCAGGGGTAACAGTCCAGGGTACAGAGGGGCAGCACGGTCAGGGGTAACAGTCCCGGGTACAGAGGAACAGCATCGAGGGGTAACAATCCTGGGTAGAGAGGGTCAGCACGGTCAGGGGTAACAGTCCCGGGTACAGAGGGGCAGCACGGTCAGGGGTAACAGTCCCAGGTACAGAGGGACAGCACGATCTGGGGTAACAGTCTCTGGTACAGAGCGACAGCACGGTCAGTGGTAACATTCCCGGGTACAGAAGTGCAGCACGGTCAGGGGTAACAGACTCAGGTACAGAGAAGCAGCATGGTCTGGGGTAACAGTCCCGGGTACAGAGGGGCAGCATTCAGGGGTAACAGTCCTGGGTACAGAGGGGCAGCACGGTCAGGGGTAACAGTCCCGGGTACAGAGGGGCAGCACGGTCAGGGGTAACAGTCTCGGGTACAGAGGACAGCACGGTCAGGGGTAGCAGTCGCGGGGGCAAAGGGGCAGCACAGTCAGGGGAAACAGTCCTGGGTACAGAGGGGCAGCACAGTGAGGGGTAACAGTCCCGGGTACAGAGGGGCAGCACTGTCAGGGGTAACAGTCCTGGGTACAGAGGGGCAGCACAGTCAGGGGTAACCGTCCTGCGTACAGTGGGGCTGCATGGTCTGGGGTAACAGTCCCGGGTACAGAGGGGCAGCAGGGTCAATGGTAACAGTCCCGGTTAAGGAGGGGCAGCACGGTCAGGGGTAACAGTCTCGGGTACAGAGGGGCAGCACGGTCAGGGGTAACAGTCCCGGGTACAGAGGAACAGCATCGAGGGGTAACAATCCTGGGTACAGAGGGGCAGCACGGTCAGGGGTAACAGTCCCAGGTACAGAGGGACAGCACGATCAGGGGTAACAGTCTCGGGTACAGAGTGACAGCACGGTCAGTGGTAACATTCCCGGGCACAGAGGTGCAGCACGGTCAGGGGTAACAGTGCCGGGTACAGAGGGGCAGCACTGTCAGGGGAAACAGTCCTGGGTACAGAGGGGCAGCACGGTCAGGGGTAACAATCCAGGGTACAGAGGGGCAGCACGGTCAGGGGTAACAGTCCTGGGTACAGCGGGACAACATTCAGGGATAAAAGTCCCGGGTACAGAGGGGCAGCACGGTCAGGGGTAACAGTCCCGGATACAAAGAGGCAGCACGATCAGGGGTAACAGTCCCGGGTACAGAGGGGCAGCACAGTCAGGGGTAACAGTCCTGGGTAAAGAGGGGCAACATTCAGGGGTAACAGGCCCCGGTGCAGAGGGGCAGCACGGTCAGGGTAACAGTCCCGGGTACAGAGGGACAGCATTCTGGGGTAACAGTCCCGGGTACAGAGGGACAGCACGGTCAGGGGTAACAGTCCTGGGTACTGAGGTGCAGCATGGTCTGGGGTAACAGTCCTTGGTACAGCAGGGCAGCACGGTCAGGGGTAACAGTCCAAGGTACAGAGGGGCAGCATGGTCAGGCGTAGCAGTCCTGGGTACAGAGGGACAGCATCAAGGGGTAACAATCTTGGGTAGAGAGGGGCAGCATGGTCAGGCGTAACAGTCCTGGGTACAGAGGAACAGCATCGAGGGGTAACAATCCTGGGTAGAGAGGGGCAGCACGGTCAGGGGTAACAGTCCCGGGTACAGAGGGGCAGCATGATCAGGGGTAACAGTCCTGGTTACAGAGGGGCAACATTCAGGGGTAACAGGCCCCGGTTATAGGGGCAGCACGGTCAGGGGTAACAGTCCCGGGTACAGAGGGACAGCATTCTGGGGTAACAGTCCCGGGTACAGAGTGCCACACGGTCAGGGGTAACAGTCTCGGGTACAAGGGGCCGCATCGAGGGGTAACAATCCTGGGTAGAGAGGGGCAGCACGGTCAGGGGTAACAGTCCCAGGTACAGAAGGGCAGAATGGTCAGGGGTAATAGTCCTGGGTACAGAGGGGCAGCATTCAGGGGTAACAGTCTCAGGTACAGAGGGACAGCACGGTCAGGGGTAACAGTCCAGGGTACAGAAGGGCAGCACGGTCAGGGGTAACAGTCCAGGGTACAGAGGGGCAGCACAGTCAGGGGTAACAGTCTCGGGTACAGGACAGCACGGTCAGGGGTAACAGTCCAGGGTACAGAGGAGTAGCGCGTAACAGTCCCGGTTTCAGAGGGGCAGCACAGTCAGGGGTAACAGTCCTGGGTACAGAGGGGCAGCACAGTCAGGGGTAACAGTCCTGCGTACAGTGGGGCTGCATGGTCTGGGGTAAAGGTCTTGGGTACAGAGGAGTAGCATTCAGGGGTAACTGTCCTGGGTACAGAGGGACAGCATGGTCAGGGGTAACAGTCCTGGGTACAGAGATGGCAGCACGATCAGAGGTAACAGTCTCGGGTACAGAGGGGCAGCATGGTCAGGGGTAACAGACTCAGGTACAGAGGAGCAGCATGGTCTGGGGTAACAGTCCCGGATTCAGAGTGGCAGCACGGTCAGGGGTAACAGTCCCGGATACAGAGGGGCAGCATTCAGGGGTAACAGTACTGGGTACAGAGGGGCAGCACGGTCAGGGGTAACAGTCCCGGGTACAGAGGGGCAGCACGGTCAGGGGTAACAGTCCCGGGTACAGAGGGGCAGCACGGTCAGGGGTAACAGACCCGGGTACAGAGGGGCAGCACAGTCAGGGGTAACAGTCCCGGTACAGAGGGGCAGCATTTAAGGTTTTGAGTCCCGGCTACAGAGGGGCAGCATGGTCAGAGGTAACAGTCTCGTGTATAGTGGGGCAGCATCGAAGGATAACAGTGTCGAGTTCAGAGTGACAGCATGGTCAGGGGTAACAGTCCTGGGTACAGAGTGACAGGATAGTCAGGGGGAACAGTCCTGGGTACAGCGGGATAACATTCAAGGATAAAAGTCCCGGGTACGGAGGGGCAGCACGGTCAGGGGTAACAGTCCCGGGTACAAAGGGGCAGCACGATCAGGGGTAACAGTCCCGGGTACAGAGGGGCAGCACAGTCAGGGGTAACAGTCCTAGGTAAAGAGGGGCAACATTCAGGGGTAACAGGCCCCGGTACAGAGGGGCAGCACGGTCAGGGTAACAGTCCCGGGTACAGAGGGACAGCATTCTGGGGTAACAGCCCCGGGTACAGAGGGACAGCATTCTGGGGTAACAGCCCCGGGTACAGAGGGGCAGCACGGTCAGGGGTAACAGTCCCAGGTACAGAGGGACAGCACGATCAGGGGTAACAGTCTCGGGTACAGAGCGACAGCACGGTCAGTGGTAACATTCCCGGGTACAGAGGGGCAGCACGGTCAGGGGTAACAGACAGGTACAGAGGAGCAGCATTCAGGGGTAACAGTCCTGGATACAGAGGGGCAGCACGGTCAGGGGTAACAGTCCCGGGTACAGAGGGGCAGCATTCAGGGGTAACAGTCCTGGGTACAGGGGGGCAGCACGGTCACGGGTAACAGTCCCAGGTGCAGAGGGGCAGCACGGTCAATGGTAACAGTCCCGGGTACAGAGGGGCAGCACGGTCAGGGGTAACAGTCCCGGGTACAGAGGGGCAGCACGGTCAGGGGTAACAGTCCCAGGTACAGAGGAGCAGCATTCAGGGGTAACAGTCCCGGGTACAGAGGGACAGCACGATCAGGGGTAACAGTCTTGGGTACAGAGCGACAGCACGGTCAGTGGTAACATTCCCGGGTACAGAGGTGCAGCACGGTCAGGGGTAACAGACTCAGGTACAGAGAAGCAGCATGGTCTGGGGTAACAGTCCTGGGTACAGAGGGGCAGCACGGTCAGGGGTAACAGTCCCGGGTACAAAGGGGCAGCACGGTCAGGGGTAACAGTCCTGGGTACAGAGGGGCAGTATGGTCTGGGGTAACAGTCCCGGGTACAGAGGGGCAGCTCGGTCAGGGGTAACAGTCCTGTGTACAGCAGCGCAGCACGGTCAGGGGTAACAGTCCCGGGTACAGAGGGGCAGCACGGTCAGGGGTAACAGTCCCGGGTACAGAGGGGCAGCACGGTCAGGGGTAACAATCCAGGGTACAGAGGGGCAACACGGTCAGGGGTAACAGTCCCGGGTACAGAGGGGCAGCATGGTCAGGGGTAACAGTCCCGGGTACAGAGGGGCAGCACGGTCAGGGGTAACAGTCCCGGTACAGAGGGGCAGCATTTAAGGTTTTGAGTCCCGGCTACAAAGGGGCAGCATGGTCAGAGGTAACAGTCTCGTGTATAGTGGGGCAGCATCGAAGGATAACAGTGTCGAGTTCAGAGTGACAGCATGGTCAGGGGTAACAGTCCTGGGTACAGAGTGACAGCATAGTCAGGGTTAACAGTCCTAGGTACAGCGGGACAACATGCAGGGATAAACGTCCCGGGTACAGAGGGGCAGCACGGTCAGGGGTAACAGTCCCAGGTACAAAGGGTCAGCACGATCAGGGGTAACAGTCCCGGGTACAGAGGGGCAGCACGGTCAGGGGTAACAGTCCTGGGTAAAGAGGGGCAACATTCAGGGGTAACAGGCCCCGGTACAGAGGGGCAGCACGGTCAGGGGTAACAGTCCCGGGTACAGAGGGACAGCATTCTGGGGTAACAGTCCCGGGTACAGAGGGGCAGCATGGTCAGGCGTAGCAGTCCTGGGTACAGAGGGACAGCATCAAGGGGTAACAGTCCCGGGTACAGAGGGGCAACATTCAGGGGTAACAGTCCCGGGTACAGAGGGGCAGCACAGTCAGGAGTAACAGTCCCTGGTAAAGAGGGGCAACATTCAGGGGTAACAGTCCCGGGTACAGAGGGGCAGCACAGTCAGGGGTAACAGTCCCTGGTAAAGAGGGGCAACATTCAGGGGTAACAGTCCCGGGTACAGAGGGGCAACATTCAGGGGTAACAGGCCCCGGTTATAGGGGCAGCACGGTCAGGGGTAACAGTCCCGGGTACAGAGGGACAGCATTCTGGGGTAACAGTCCCGGGTACAGAGGGGCAGCACAGTCAGGGGTAACAGTCCCTGGTAAAGAGGGGCAACATTCAGGGGTAACAGTCCCGGGTACAGAGGGGCAACATTCAGGGGTAACAGGCCCCGGTTATAGGGGCAGCACGGTCAGGGGTAACAGTCCCGGGTACAGAGGGACAGCATTCTGGGGTAACAGTCCCGGGTACAGAGCGACAGCACGGTCAGTGGTAACATTCCCGGGTACAGAGCTGCAGCGTGGTCTGGGGTAACAGTCCTTGGTACAGAGGGGCAGCACGGTCAGGGGTAACAGACTCAGGTACAGAGAAGCAGCACGGTCAGGGGTAACAGTCCTAGGTACAGAGGGGCAGTACGGTCAGGGGTAACATTCCCGGGTACAGAGGTGCAGCACGGTCAGGGGTAACAGTCCTAGGTACAGAGGGGCAGTACGGTCAGGGGTAACAGACTCAGGGACAGAGAAGCAGCATGGTCTGGGGTTACAGTCCCGGGTACAGAGGGGCAGCATTCAGGGGTAACAGTCCCGGGTGCAGAGGGGCAGCACGGTCAATGGTAACAGTCCTAGGTACAGAGGGGCAGCACGGTCAGGGGTAACAATCCAGGGTACGGAGGGGCAGCACGGTCAGGGGTAACAGTCCCGGGTACAGAGGGGCAGCACGGTCAGGGGTAACAATCCAGGGTACAGAGGGGCAGCACGGTCAGGGGTAACAGTCCCGGGTACAGAGGGGCAGCACAGTCAGGGGTAACAGTCCCGGTTCTGAGGGGCAGCATTTAAGATTTTGAGTCCCGGCTACAGAGGGGCAGCATGGTCAGAGGTAACAGTCCTGGGTACAGAGTGACAGCATAGTCAGGGGGAACAGTCCTGGGTACAGCGGGACAACATTCAGGGATAAACGTCCCGGGTACAGAGGGGCAGCACGGTCAGGGGTAACAGTCCCAGGTACAAAGGGGCAGCATGGTCAGGCGTAGCAGTCCTGGGTACAGAGGGACAGCATCAAGGGGTAACAATCTTGGGTAGAGAGGGGCAGCATGGTCAGGCGTAACAGTCCTGGGTACAGAGGAACAGCATCGAGGGGTAACAATCCTGGGTAGAGAGGGGCAGCACGGTCAGGGGTAACAGTGCCGGGTACAGAGGGGCAGCATGATCAGGGGTAACAGTCCTGGTTACAGAGGGGCAACATTCAGGGGTAACAGGCCCCGGTTATAGGGGCAGCACGGTCAGGGGTAACAGTCCCGGCTACAGAGGGACAGCATTCTGGGGTAACAGTCCCGGGTACAGAGGGCCACACGGTCAGGGGTAACATTCCCGGGTACAGAGGGGCAGCACGGTCAGGGGTAACAGTCCTGGGTACAGAACTGCAGCGTGGTCTGGGGTAACAGTCCTTGGTACAGCAGGGCAGCACGGTCAGGGGTAACAGTCCTTGGTACAGCAGGGCAGCACGGTTCGGGGTAACAGTCCCGGATTCAGCGGTGCAGCATTCAGGGGTAACAGTCCTGGATACAGAGGGGCAGCACGGTCAGGGGAAACAGTCCCGGGTGCAGAGGGGCAGCATTCAGGGGTAACAGTCCTGGGTACAGAGGGGCAGCACGGTCAATGGTAACAGTCCCGGGTACAGAGGGGCAGCACGGTCAGGGGTAACAGTCCTGGGTACAGAGGTGCAGCACGGTCAGGGGTAACAGTCCCAGGTACAGAGAAGCAGCATGGTCTGGGGTAACAGTCCCGGGTACAGAGGGGCAGCATTCAGGGGTAACAGTCCTGGGTACAGAGGGGCAGCACGGTCAGGGGTAACAGTCCTAGGTACAGAGGGGCAGCATGGTCAGGCGTAGCAGTCCTGGGTACAGAGGAACAGCATCGAGGGGTAACAATCCTGGGTAGAGAGGGGCAGCACGGTGAGGGGTAACAGTCCCGGGTACAGAGGGGCAGCATGATCAGGGGTAACAGTCCTGGTTACAGAGGGGCAACATTCAGGGGTAACAGGCCCCGGTTATAGGGGCAGCACGGTCAGGGGTAACAGTCCCGGGTACAGAGGGACAGCATTCTGGGGTAACAGTCCCGGGTACAGAGCGACAGCCCGGTCAGTGGTAACAGTCCCGGGTACAGAGGGGCAGCACGGACAGTGGTAACAGACTCAGGTACAGAGGAGCAGCATTGTCTGGGGTAACAGTCCCGGGTACAGAGGGGCAGCATTCAGGGGTAACAGTCCTGGGTACAGAGGGGCAGCACGGTCAGGGGTAACAGTCCCGGGTGCAGAGGGGCAGCACGGTCAATGGTAACAGTCCCGGGTACAGAGGTGCAGCACGGTCAGAGGTAACAGTCCAGGGTACAGAGGGGCAGCATTCAGGGGTAACAGTCCTGGGTACAGAGGGGCAGCATGATCAGGGGTAACAGTCCTGGTTACAGAGGGGCAACATTCAGGGGTAACAGGCCCCGGTTATAGGGTCAGCACGGTCAGGGGTAACAGTCCTGGGTACAGAGGGACAGCATTCTGGGGTAACAGTCCCGGGTACAGAGCGACAGCACGGTCAGTGGTAACATTCCCGGGTACAGAGGGGCAGCACGGTCAGGGGTAACAGACTCAGGTACAGAGCGACAGCACGGTCAGTGGTAACATTCCCGGGTACAGAGGGGCAGCACGGTCAGGGGTAACAGTCCCGGGTGCAGAGGGGCAGCACGGTCAGGGGTAACAATCCAGGGTACAGAGGGGCAGCACGGTCAGGGGTAACAGTCCCGGGTACAGAGGGGCAGCACGGTCAGGGGTAACAGTCCCGGGTACAGAGGGGCAGCACGGTCAGGGGTAACAGTCCCGGGTACAGAGGGGCAGCACGGTCAGGGGTAACAGTCCCGGTACAGAGGGGCAGCATTTAAGGTTTTGAGTCCCGGCTACAAAGGGGCAGCATGGTCAGAGGTAACAGTCTCGTGTATAGTGGGGCAGCATCGAAGGATAACAGTGCCGAGTTCAGAGTGACAGCATTGTCAGGGGTCACAGTCCTGGGTACAGCGGGACAACATGCAGGGATAAAAGTCCCGGGTACAGAGGGGCAGCACGGTCAGGGGTAACAGTCCCAGGTACAAAGGGTCAGCACGATCAGGGGTAACAGTCCCGGGTACAGAGGGGCAGCAAGGTTAGAGGTAACAGTGCCGGGTACAGAGGGGCAGCATTTAAGGTTTTGAGTCCCGGCTACAGAGGGGCAGCATGGTCAGAGGTAACAGTCTCGTGTATAGTGGGGCAGCATCGAAGGATAACAGTGTCGAGTTCAGAGTGACAGCATGGTCAGGGGTAACAGTCCTGGGTACAGAGTGACAGCATAGTCAGGGGTAACAGTCCTGGGTATAGCAGGACAACATTCAGGGATAAAAGTCCCGGGTGCAGAGGGGCAGCACGGTCAGGGGTAACAGTCCCGGGTACAAAGGGGCAGCACGGTCAGGGTAACAGTCCCGGGTACAGAGGGACAGCATTCTGGGGTAACAGTCCCGGGTACAGAGGGGCAGCACGGTCAGGGTAACAGTCCCGGGTACAGAGGGACAGCATTCTGGGGTAACAGTCCCGGGTACAGAGGGACAGCACGGTCAGGGGTAACAGTCCTGGTACAGAGGTGCAGCGTGGTCTGGGGTAACAGTCCTTGGTACAGCAGCGCAGCACGGTCAGGGGTAACAGTCCTAGGTACAGAGGGGCAGCATGGTCAGGCGTAGCAGTCCTGGGTACAGAGGAACAGCATCGAGGGGTAACAATCCTGGGTAGAGAGGGGCAACATTCAGGGGTAACAGGCCCCGGTTATAGGGGCAACACGGTCAGGGGTAACAGTCCCGGGTACAGAGGGACAGCATTCTGGGGTAACAATCCAGGGTACGGAGGGGCAGCACGGTCAGGGGTAACAGTCCCGGGTACAGAGGGGCAGCACGGTCAGGGGTAACAATCCAGGGTACAGAGGAGCAGCATTGTCTGGGGAAACAGTCCTGGATTCAGAGGGGCAGCATTCAGGGCTAACAGTCCTGGGTAGAGAGGGGCAGCACGGTCAGGGGTAACAGTCCCGGGTGCAGAGGGGCAGCACGGTCAATGGTAACAGTCCCGGGTACAGAGGGACAGCATTCTGGGGTAACAGTCCCGGGCACAGAGCGACAGCACGGTCAGTGGTAACATTCCCGGGTACAGAGGGGCAGCACGGTCAGGGGTAACAGTCCCAGGTACAGAGGGACAGCACGATCAGGGGTAACAGTCTCGGGCACAGAGGGACAGCACGGTCAGTGGTAACATTCCCGGGTACAGCGGTGCAGCACGGTCAGGGGTAACAGACTCAGGTACAGAGAAGCAGCATGGTCTGGGGTAACAGTCCAGGGTACAGAGGGGCAGCATTCAGGGGTAACAGTCCTGGGTACAGAGGGGCAGCATGATCAGGGGTAACAGTCCTGGTTACAGATGGGCAGCATTCAGGGGTAACAGTCCTGGGTACAGAGGGGCAGCACGGTCAGGGGTAACAGTCCCGGGTGCAGTGGGGCAGCACGGTCAATGGTAACAGTCCCGGATACAGAGGGGCAGCACGGTCAGGGGTAACAGTCCTGGGTACAGAGGGGCAGCACGGTCAGGGGTAACAATCCAGGGTACAGAGGGGCAGCGCGGTCAGGGGTAACAGTCCCGGGTACAGAGGGGCAGCAAGGTTAGAGGTAACAGTGCCGGGTACAGAGGGGCAGCATTTAAGGTTTTGAGTCCCGGCTACAGAGGGGCAGCATGGTCAGAGGTAACAGTCTCGTGTATAGTGGGGCAGCATCGAAGGATAACAGTGTCGAGTTCAGAGTGACAGCATGGTCAGGGGTAACAGTCCTGGGTACAGAGTGACAGCATAGTCAGGGGTAACAGTCCTGGGTACAGCGGGACAACATTCAGGGATAAAGGTCCTGGGTACAGAGGGGCAGCACGGTCAGGGGTAACAGTCCCAGGTACAAAGAGGCAGCACGATCAGGGGTAACAGTCCCGGGTACAGAGGGGCAACATTCAGGGGTAACAGGCCCCGGTACAGAGGGGCAGTACGGTCAGGGGTAACATTCCCGGGTACAGAGGTGCAGCACGGTCAGGGGTAACAGTCCCGGTTACAGAGGGACAGCACGGTCAGTGTAACAGTCCCGGGTACAGAGGGGCAGCACAGTCAGGGGTAACAGTCCCTGGTAAAGAGGGGCAACATTGAGGGGTAACAGTCCCGGGTACAGAGGGGCAACATTCAGGGGTAACAGTCCCGGGTACAGAGGGAGAGCACGGTCAGAGTAACAGTCCCTGGTAAAGAGGGGCAACATTCAGGGGTAACAGTCCCGGGTACAGAGGGGCAGCACAGTCAGGGGTAACAGTCCCGGGTACAGAGGGGCAGCACAGTCAGGGGTAACAGTCCCAGGTACAAAGGGGCAGCACGATCAGGGGTAACAGTCTCGGGCACAGAGGGGCAGCACGGTCAGTGGTAACATTCCCGGGTACAGCGGTGCAGCACGGTCAGGGGTAACAGACTCAGGTACAGAGGAGCAGCATGGTCTGGGGTAACAGTCCCGGGTACAGAGGGGCAGCATTCAGGGGTAACAGTCCTGGGTACAGAGGGGCAGCACGGTCAGGGGTAACAGTCCCGGGTGCAGTGAGGCAGCACGGTCAATGGTAACAGTCCCGGGTACAGAGGGGCAGCAAGGTCAGGGGTAACAGTCCAGGGTACAGATGGGCAGCACGGTCAGGGGTAACAATCCAGGGTACGGAGGGGCAGCACGGTCAGGGGTAACAGTCCCGGGTACAGAGGGGCAGCACGTTCAGGGGTAACAATCCAGGGTACAGAGGGGCAGCACGGTCAGGGGTAACAGTCCCGGGTACAGAGGGACAGCATTCTGGGGTAACAGTCCCGGGTACAGAGGGGCAGCACGGTCAGGGTAACAGTCCCGGGTACAGAGGGACAGCATTCTGGGGTAACAGTCCCGGGTACAGAGGGCCAGCACGGTCAGGGTAACAGTCCCGGGTACAGAGGGCCAGCACGGTCAGGGTAACAGTCCCGGGTACAAAGGGGCAGCACGGTCAGGGTAACAGTCCCGGGTACAGAGGGACAGCATTCTGGGGTAACAGGCCGGGTACAGAGGGGCAGCACGGTCAGGGTAACAGTCCCGGGTACAGAGGGACAGCATTCTGGGGTAACAGTCCCGGGTACAGAGGGACAGCACGGTCAGGGGTAACAGTCCTGGGTACAGAGGTGCAGCGTGGTCTGGGGTAACAGTCCTTGGTACAGCAGCGCAGCACGGTCAGGGGTAACAGTCCTAGGTACAGAGGGGCAGCATGGTCAGGCGTAGCAGTCCTGGGTACAGAGGAACAGCATCGAGGGGTAACAATCCTGGGTAGAGAGGGGCAACATTCAGGGGTAACAGGCCCCGGTTATAGGGGCAGCACGGTCAGGGGTAACAGTCCCGGGTACAGAGGGACAGCATTCTGGGGTAACAATCCAGGGTACGGACGGGCAGCACGGTCAGGGGTAACAGTCCCGGCTACAGAGGCGCAGCACGGTCAGGGGTAACAGACTCAGGTACAGAGGAGCAGCATTGTCTGGGGTAACAGTCCTGGATTCAGAGGGGCAGCATTCAGGGCTAACAGTCCTGGGTACAGAGGGGCAGCACGGTCAGGGGTAACAGTCCCGGGTGCAGAGGGGCAGCACGGTCAATGGTAACAGTCCCGGGTACAGAGGGACAGCATTCTGGGGTAACAGTCCCGGGCACAGAGCGACAGCACGGTCAGTGGTAACATTCCCGGGTACAGAGGGGCAGCACGGTCAGGGGTAACAGTCCCAGGTACAGAGGGGCAGCATGGTCAGAGGTAACAGTCTCGTGTATAGTGGGGCAGCATCGAAGGATAACAGTGCCGAGTTCAGAGTGACAGCATTGTCAGGGGTCACAGTCCTGGGTACAGCGGGACAACATGCAGGGATAAAAGTCCCGGGTACAGAGGGGCAGCACGGTCAGGGGTAACAGTCCCAGGTACAAAGGGTCAGCACGATCAGGGGTAACAGTCCCGGGTACAGAGGGGCAGCAAGGTTAGAGGTAACAGTCTCGTGTATAGTGGGGCAGCATCGAAGGATAACAGTGTCGAGTTCAGAGTGACAGCATGGTCAGGGGTAACAGTCCTGGGTACAGAGTGACAGCATAGTCAGGGGTAACAGTCCTGGGTATAGCAGGACAACATTCAGGGATAAAAGTCCCGGGTGCAGAGGGGCAGCACGGTCAGGGGTAACAGTCCCGGGTACAAAGGGGCAGCACGGTCAGGGTAACAGTCCCGGGTACAGAGGGACAGCATTCTGGGGTAACAGTCCCGGGTACAGAGGGGCAGCACGGTCAGGGTAACAGTCCCGGGTACAGAGGGACAGCATTCTGGGGTAACAGTCCCGGGTACAGAGGGACAGCACGGTCAGGGGTAACAGTCCTGGTACAGAGGTGCAGCGTGGTCTGGGGTAACAGTCCTTGGTACAGCAGCGCAGCACGGTCAGGGGTAACAGTCCTAGGTACAGAGGGGCAGCATGGTCAGGCGTAGCAGTCCTGGGTACAGAGGAACAGCATCGAGGGGTAACAATCCTGGGTAGAGAGGGGCAACATTCAGGGGTAACAGGCCCCGGTTATAGGGGCAACACGGTCAGGGGTAACAGTCCCGGGTACAGAGGGACAGCATTCTGGGGTAACAATCCAGGGTACGGAGGGGCAGCACGGTCAGGGGTAACAGTCCCGGGTACAGAGGGGCAGCACGGTCAGGGGTAACAATCCAGGGTACAGAGGAGCAGCATTGTCTGGGGAAACAGTCCTGGATTCAGAGGGGCAGCATTCAGGGCTAACAGTCCTGGGTAGAGAGGGGCAGCACGGTCAGGGGTAACAGTCCCGGGTGCAGAGGGGCAGCACGGTCAATGGTAACAGTCCCGGGTACAGAGGGACAGCATTCTGGGGTAACAGTCCCGGGCACAGAGCGACAGCACGGTCAGTGGTAACATTCCCGGGTACAGAGGGGCAGCACGGTCAGGGGTAACAGTCCCAGGTACAGAGGGACAGCACGATCAGGGGTAACAGTCTCGGGCACAGAGGGACAGCACGGTCAGTGGTAACATTCCCGGGTACAGCGGTGCAGCACGGTCAGGGGTAACAGACTCAGGTACAGAGAAGCAGCATGGTCTGGGGTAACAGTCCAGGGTACAGAGGGGCAGCATTCAGGGGTAACAGTCCTGGGTACAGAGGGGCAGCATGATCAGGGGTAACAGTCCTGGTTACAGATGGGCAGCATTCAGGGGTAACAGTCCTGGGTACAGAGGGGCAGCACGGTCAGGGGTAACAGTCCCGGGTGCAGTGGGGCAGCACGGTCAATGGTAACAGTCCCGGATACAGAGGGGCAGCACGGTCAGGGGTAACAGTCCTGGGTACAGAGGGGCAGCACGGTCAGGGGTAACAATCCAGGGTACAGAGGGGCAGCGCGGTCAGGGGTAACAGTCCCGGGTACAGAGGGGCAGCAAGGTTAGAGGTAACAGTGCCGGGTACAGAGGGGCAGCATTTAAGGTTTTGAGTCCCGGCTACAGAGGGGCAGCATGGTCAGAGGTAACAGTCTCGTGTATAGTGGGGCAGCATCGAAGGATAACAGTGTCGAGTTCAGAGTGACAGCATGGTCAGGGGTAACAGTCCTGGGTACAGAGTGACAGCATAGTCAGGGGTAACAGTCCTGGGTACAGCGGGACAACATTCAGGGATAAAGGTCCTGGGTACAGAGGGGCAGCACGGTCAGGGGTAACAGTCCCAGGTACAAAGAGGCAGCACGATCAGGGGTAACAGTCCCGGGTACAGAGGGGCAACATTCAGGGGTAACAGGCCCCGGTACAGAGGGGCAGTACGGTCAGGGGTAACATTCCCGGGTACAGAGGTGCAGCACGGTCAGGGGTAACAGTCCCGGTTACAGAGGGACAGCACGGTCAGTGTAACAGTCCCGGGTACAGAGGGGCAGCACAGTCAGGGGTAACAGTCCCTGGTAAAGAGGGGCAACATTGAGGGGTAACAGTCCCGGGTACAGAGGGGCAGCATGATCAGGGGTAACAGTCCTGGTTACAGATGGGCAGCATTCAGGGGTAACAGTCCTGGGTACAGAGGGGCAGCACGGTCAGGGGTAACAGTCCCGGGTGCAGTGGGGCAGCACGGTCAATGGTAACAGTCCCGGATACAGAGGGGCAGCACGGTCAGGGGTAACAGTCCTGGGTACAGAGGGGCAGCACGGTCAGGGGTAACAATCCAGGGTACAGAGGGGCAGCGCGGTCAGGGGTAACAGTCCCGGGTACAGAGGGGCAGCAAGGTTAGAGGTAACAGTGCCGGGTACAGAGGGGCAGCATTTAAGGTTTTGAGTCCCGGCTACAGAGGGGCAGCATGGTCAGAGGTAACAGTCTCGTGTATAGTGGGGCAGCATCGAAGGATAACAGTGTCGAGTTCAGAGTGACAGCATGGTCAGGGGTAACAGTCCTGGGTACAGAGTGACAGCATAGTCAGGGGTAACAGTCCTGGGTACAGCGGGACAACATTCAGGGATAAAGGTCCTGGGTACAGAGGGGCAGCACGGTCAGGGGTAACAGTCCCAGGTACAAAGAGGCAGCACGATCAGGGGTAACAGTCCCGGGTACAGAGGGGCAACATTCAGGGGTAACAGGCCCCGGTACAGAGGGGCAGTACGGTCAGGGGTAACATTCCCGGGTACAGAGGTGCAGCACGGTCAGGGGTAACAGTCCCGGTTACAGAGGGACAGCACGGTCAGTGTAACAGTCCCGGGTACAGAGGGGCAGCACAGTCAGGGGTAACAGTCCCTGGTAAAGAGGGGCAACATTGAGGGGTAACAGTCCCGGGTACAGAGGGGCAACATTCAGGGGTAACAGTCCCGGGTACAGAGGGAGAGCACGGTCAGAGTAACAGTCCCTGGTAAAGAGGGGCAACATTCAGGGGTAACAGTCCCGGGTACAGAGGGGCAGCACAGTCAGGGGTAACAGTCCCGGGTACAGAGGGGCAGCACAGTCAGGGGTAACAGTCCCAGGTACAAAGGGGCAGCACGATCAGGGGTAACAGTCTCGGGCACAGAGGGGCAGCACGGTCAGTGGTAACATTCCCGGGTACAGCGGTGCAGCACGGTCAGGGGTAACAGACTCAGGTACAGAGGAGCAGCATGGTCTGGGGTAACAGTCCCGGGTACAGAGGGGCAGCATTCAGGGGTAACAGTCCTGGGTACAGAGGGGCAGCACGGTCAGGGGTAACAGTCCCGGGTGCAGTGAGGCAGCACGGTCAATGGTAACAGTCCCGGGTACAGAGGGGCAGCAAGGTCAGGGGTAACAGTCCAGGGTACAGATGGGCAGCACGGTCAGGGGTAACAATCCAGGGTACGGAGGGGCAGCACGGTCAGGGGTAACAGTCCCGGGTACAGAGGGGCAGCACGTTCAGGGGTAACAATCCAGGGTACAGAGGGGCAGCACGGTCAGGGGTAACAGTCCCGGGTACAGAGGGACAGCATTCTGGGGTAACAGTCCCGGGTACAGAGGGGCAGCACGGTCAGGGTAACAGTCCCGGGTACAGAGGGACAGCATTCTGGGGTAACAGTCCCGGGTACAGAGGGCCAGCACGGTCAGGGTAACAGTCCCGGGTACAGAGGGCCAGCACGGTCAGGGTAACAGTCCCGGGTACAAAGGGGCAGCACGGTCAGGGTAACAGTCCCGGGTACAGAGGGACAGCATTCTGGGGTAACAGGCCGGGTACAGAGGGGCAGCACGGTCAGGGTAACAGTCCCGGGTACAGAGGGACAGCATTCTGGGGTAACAGTCCCGGGTACAGAGGGACAGCACGGTCAGGGGTAACAGTCCTGGGTACAGAGGTGCAGCGTGGTCTGGGGTAACAGTCCTTGGTACAGCAGCGCAGCACGGTCAGGGGTAACAGTCCTAGGTACAGAGGGGCAGCATGGTCAGGCGTAGCAGTCCTGGGTACAGAGGAACAGCATCGAGGGGTAACAATCCTGGGTAGAGAGGGGCAACATTCAGGGGTAACAGGCCCCGGTTATAGGGGCAGCACGGTCAGGGGTAACAGTCCCGGGTACAGAGGGACAGCATTCTGGGGTAACAATCCAGGGTACGGACGGGCAGCACGGTCAGGGGTAACAGTCCCGGCTACAGAGGCGCAGCACGGTCAGGGGTAACAGACTCAGGTACAGAGGAGCAGCATTGTCTGGGGTAACAGTCCTGGATTCAGAGGGGCAGCATTCAGGGCTAACAGTCCTGGGTACAGAGGGGCAGCACGGTCAGGGGTAACAGTCCCGGGTGCAGAGGGGCAGCACGGTCAATGGTAACAGTCCCGGGTACAGAGGGACAGCATTCTGGGGTAACAGTCCCGGGCACAGAGCGACAGCACGGTCAGTGGTAACATTCCCGGGTACAGAGGGGCAGCACGGTCAGGGGTAACAGTCCCAGGTACAGAGGGGCAGCATGGTCAGAGGTAACAGTCTCGTGTATAGTGGGGCAGCATCGAAGGATAACAGTGCCGAGTTCAGAGTGACAGCATTGTCAGGGGTCACAGTCCTGGGTACAGCGGGACAACATGCAGGGATAAAAGTCCCGGGTACAGAGGGGCAGCACGGTCAGGGGTAACAGTCCCAGGTACAAAGGGTCAGCACGATCAGGGGTAACAGTCCCGGGTACAGAGGGGCAGCAAGGTTAGAGGTAACAGTGCCGGGTACAGAGGGGCAGCATTTAAGGTTTTGAGTCCCGGCTACAGAGGGGCAGCATGGTCAGAGGTAACAGTCTCGTGTATAGTGGGGCAGCATCGAAGGATAACAGTGTCGAGTTCAGAGTGACAGCATGGTCAGGGGTAACAGTCCTGGGTACAGAGTGACAGCATAGTCAGGGGTAACAGTCCTGGGTATAGCAGGACAACATTCAGGGATAAAAGTCCCGGGTGCAGAGGGGCAGCACGGTCAGGGGTAACAGTCCCGGGTACAAAGGGGCAGCACGGTCAGGGTAACAGTCCCGGGTACAGAGGGACAGCATTCTGGGGTAACAGTCCCGGGTACAGAGGGGCAGCACGGTCAGGGTAACAGTCCCGGGTACAGAGGGACAGCATTCTGGGGTAACAGTCCCGGGTACAGAGGGACAGCACGGTCAGGGGTAACAGTCCTGGTACAGAGGTGCAGCGTGGTCTGGGGTAACAGTCCTTGGTACAGCAGCGCAGCACGGTCAGGGGTAACAGTCCTAGGTACAGAGGGGCAGCATGGTCAGGCGTAGCAGTCCTGGGTACAGAGGAACAGCATCGAGGGGTAACAATCCTGGGTAGAGAGGGGCAACATTCAGGGGTAACAGGCCCCGGTTATAGGGGCAGCACGGTCAGGGGTAACAGTCCCGGGTACAGAGGGACAGCATTCTGGGGTAACAATCCAGGGTACGGAGGGGCAGCACGGTCAGGGGTAACAGTCCCGGGTACAGAGGGGCAGCACGGTCAGGGGTAACAATCCAGGGTACAGAGGAGCAGCATTGTCTGGGGAAACAGTCCTGGATTCAGAGGGGCAGCATTCAGGGCTAACAGTCCTGGGTAGAGAGGGGCAGCACGGTCAGGGGTAACAGTCCCGGGTGCAGAGGGGCAGCACGGTCAATGGTAACAGTCCCGGGTACAGAGGGACAGCATTCTGGGGTAACAGTCCCGGGCACAGAGCGACAGCACGGTCAGTGGTAACATTCCCGGGTACAGAGGGGCAGCACGGTCAGGGGTAACAGTCCCAGGTACAGAGGGACAGCACGATCAGGGGTAACAGTCTCGGGCACAGAGGGACAGCACGGTCAGTGGTAACATTCCCGGGTACAGCGGTGCAGCACGGTCAGGGGTAACAGACTCAGGTACAGAGAAGCAGCATGGTCTGGGGTAACAGTCCAGGGTACAGAGGGGCAGCATTCAGGGGTAACAGTCCTGGGTACAGAGGGGCAGCATGATCAGGGGTAACAGTCCTGGTTACAGATGGGCAGCATTCAGGGGTAACAGTCCTGGGTACAGAGGGGCAGCACGGTCAGGGGTAACAGTCCCGGGTGCAGTGGGGCAGCACGGTCAATGGTAACAGTCCCGGATACAGAGGGGCAGCACGGTCAGGGGTAACAGTCCTGGGTACAGAGGGGCAGCACGGTCAGGGGTAACAATCCAGGGTACAGAGGGGCAGCGCGGTCAGGGGTAACAGTCCCGGGTACAGAGGGGCAGCAAGGTTAGAGGTAACAGTGCCGGGTACAGAGGGGCAGCATTTAAGGTTTTGAGTCCCGGCTACAGAGGGGCAGCATGGTCAGAGGTAACAGTCTCGTGTATAGTGGGGCAGCATCGAAGGATAACAGTGTCGAGTTCAGAGTGACAGCATGGTCAGGGGTAACAGTCCTGGGTACAGAGTGACAGCATAGTCAGGGGTAACAGTCCTGGGTACAGCGGGACAACATTCAGGGATAAAGGTCCTGGGTACAGAGGGGCAGCACGGTCAGGGGTAACAGTCCCAGGTACAAAGAGGCAGCACGATCAGGGGTAACAGTCCCGGGTACAGAGGGGCAACATTCAGGGGTAACAGGCCCCGGTACAGAGGGGCAGTACGGTCAGGGGTAACATTCCCGGGTACAGAGGTGCAGCACGGTCAGGGGTAACAGTCCCGGTTACAGAGGGACAGCACGGTCAGTGTAACAGTCCCGGGTACAGAGGGGCAGCACAGTCAGGGGTAACAGTCCCTGGTAAAGAGGGGCAACATTGAGGGGTAACAGTCCCGGGTACAGAGGGGCAACATTCAGGGGTAACAGTCCCGGGTACAGAGGGAGAGCACGGTCAGAGTAACAGTCCCTGGTAAAGAGGGGCAACATTCAGGGGTAACAGTCCCGGGTACAGAGGGGCAGCACAGTCAGGGGTAACAGTCCCGGGTACAGAGGGGCAGCACAGTCAGGGGTAACAGTCCCAGGTACAAAGGGGCAGCACGATCAGGGGTAACAGTCTCGGGCACAGAGGGGCAGCACGGTCAGTGGTAACATTCCCGGGTACAGCGGTGCAGCACGGTCAGGGGTAACAGACTCAGGTACAGAGGAGCAGCATGGTCTGGGGTAACAGTCCCGGGTACAGAGGGGCAGCATTCAGGGGTAACAGTCCTGGGTACAGAGGGGCAGCACGGTCAGGGGTAACAGTCCCGGGTGCAGTGAGGCAGCACGGTCAATGGTAACAGTCCCGGGTACAGAGGGGCAGCAAGGTCAGGGGTAACAGTCCAGGGTACAGATGGGCAGCACGGTCAGGGGTAACAATCCAGGGTACGGAGGGGCAGCACGGTCAGGGGTAACAGTCCCGGGTACAGAGGGGCAGCACGTTCAGGGGTAACAATCCAGGGTACAGAGGGGCAGCACGGTCAGGGGTAACAGTCCCGGGTACAGAGGGACAGCATTCTGGGGTAACAGTCCCGGGTACAGAGGGGCAGCACGGTCAGGGTAACAGTCCCGGGTACAGAGGGACAGCATTCTGGGGTAACAGTCCCGGGTACAGAGGGCCAGCACGGTCAGGGTAACAGTCCCGGGTACAGAGGGCCAGCACGGTCAGGGTAACAGTCCCGGGTACAAAGGGGCAGCACGGTCAGGGTAACAGTCCCGGGTACAGAGGGACAGCATTCTGGGGTAACAGGCCGGGTACAGAGGGGCAGCACGGTCAGGGTAACAGTCCCGGGTACAGAGGGACAGCATTCTGGGGTAACAGTCCCGGGTACAGAGGGACAGCACGGTCAGGGGTAACAGTCCTGGGTACAGAGGTGCAGCGTGGTCTGGGGTAACAGTCCTTGGTACAGCAGCGCAGCACGGTCAGGGGTAACAGTCCTAGGTACAGAGGGGCAGCATGGTCAGGCGTAGCAGTCCTGGGTACAGAGGAACAGCATCGAGGGGTAACAATCCTGGGTAGAGAGGGGCAACATTCAGGGGTAACAGGCCCCGGTTATAGGGGCAGCACGGTCAGGGGTAACAGTCCCGGGTACAGAGGGACAGCATTCTGGGGTAACAATCCAGGGTACGGACGGGCAGCACGGTCAGGGGTAACAGTCCCGGCTACAGAGGCGCAGCACGGTCAGGGGTAACAGACTCAGGTACAGAGGAGCAGCATTGTCTGGGGTAACAGTCCTGGATTCAGAGGGGCAGCATTCAGGGCTAACAGTCCTGGGTACAGAGGGGCAGCACGGTCAGGGGTAACAGTCCCGGGTGCAGAGGGGCAGCACGGTCAATGGTAACAGTCCCGGGTACAGAGGGACAGCATTCTGGGGTAACAGTCCCGGGCACAGAGCGACAGCACGGTCAGTGGTAACATTCCCGGGTACAGAGGGGCAGCACGGTCAGGGGTAACAGTCCCAGGTACAGAGGTACAGCACGATAAGGGGTAACAGTCTCGGGCACAGAGGGACAGCACGGTCAGTGGTAACATTCCCGGGTACAGCGGTGCAGCACGGTCAGGGGTAACAGACTCAGGTACAGAGGGGCAGCATTCAGGGGTAACAGTCCTGGGTACAGAGGGGCAGCATTCAGGGGTAACAGTCCTGGGTACAGAGGGGCAGCATGATCAGGGGTAACAGTCCTGGTTACAGATGGGCAGCATTCAGGGGTAACAGTCCTGGGTACAGAGGGGCAGCACGGTCAGGGGTAACAGTCCAGGGTACAGAGGGGCAGCATTCAGGGGTAACAGTCCTGGGTACAGAGGGGCAGCATGATCAGGGGTAACAGTCCTGGTTACAGATGGGCAGCATTCAGGGGTAACAGTCCTGGGTACAGAGGGGCAGCACGGTCAGGGGTAACAGTCCCGGGTGCAGAGGGGCAGCACGGTCAATGGTAACAGTCCCGGGTACAGAGGGGCAGCACGGTCAGGGGTAACAGTCCAGGGTACGGAGGGGCAGCACGGTCAGGGGTAACAATCCAGGGTACGGAGGGGCAGCACGGTCAGGGGTAACAATCCAGGGTACAGAGGGGCAGCACTGTCAGGGGTAACAGTCCCGGGTACAGAGGGGCAGCAAGGTTAGAGGTAACAGTGCCGGGTACAGAGGGGCAGCATTTAAGGTTTTGAGTCCCGGCTACAGAGGGGCAGCATGGTCAGAGGTAACAGTCTCGTGTATAGTGGGGCAGCATCGAAGGATAACAGTGTCGAGTTCAGAGTGACAGCATGGTCAGGGGTAACAGTCCTGGGTACAGAGTGACAGCATAGTCAGGGGTAACAGTCCTGGGTACAGCGGGACAACATTCAGGGATAAAAGTCCCGGGTACAGAGGGGCAGCACGGTCAGGGGTAACAGTCCCAGGTACAAAGGGGCAGCACGATCAGGGGTAACAGTCCCGGGTACAGAGGGGCAACATTCAGGGGTAACAGGCCCCGGTACAGAGGGGCAACATTCAGGGGTAACAGTCCCGGGTACAGAGGGGCAACATTCAGGGGTAACAGTCCCGGGTACAGAGGGGCAACATTCAGGGGTAACAGGCCCCGGTACAGAGGGGCAACATTCAGGGGTAACAGTCCCTGGTAAAGAGGGGCAACATTCAGGGGTAACAGTCCCGGGTACAGAGGGGCAGCACAGTCAGGGGTAACAGTCCCTGGTAAAGAGGGGCAACATTCAGGGGTAACAGTCCCGGGTACAGAGGGGCAACATTCAGGGGTAACAGTCCCGGGTACAGAGGGAGAGCACGGTCAGGGTAACAGTCCCTGGTAAAGAGGGGCAACATTCAGGGGTAACAGTCCTGGGTACAGAGGGGCAGCACAGTCAGGGGTAACAGTCCCTGGTAAAGAGGGGCAACATTCAGGGGTAACAGGCCCCGGTACAGAGGGGCAACATTCAGGGGTAACAGTCCCGGGTACAGAGGGGCAGCACAGTCAGGGGTAACAGTCCCTGGTAAAGAGGGGCAACATTCAGGGGTAACAGTCCCGGGTACAGAGGGGCAACATTCAGGGGTAACAGTCCCGGGTACAGAGGGACAGCACGGTCAGGGTAACAGTCCCTGGTAAAGAGGGGCAACATTCAGGGGTAACAGTCCCAGGTACAAAGGGGCAGCACGATCAGGGGTAACAGTCTCGGGCACAGAGGGGCAGCACGGTCAGTGGTAACATTCCTGGGTACAGCGGTGCAGCACGGTCAGGGGTAATAGACTCAGGTACAGAGAAGCAGCATTGCCTGGGGTAACAGTCCCGGGTACAGAGGGGCAGCATTCAGGGGTAACAGTCCTGGGTACAGAGGGGCAGCACGGTCAGGGGTAACAGTCCCGGGTGCAGAGAGGCAGCACGGTCAATGGTAACAGTCCCGGGTACAGAGGGGCAGCAAGGTCAGGGGTAACAGTCCAGGGTACAGATGGGCAGCACGGTCAGGGGTAACAATCCAGGGTACGGAGGGGCAGCACGGTCAGGGGTAACAGTCCCGGGTACAGAGGGGCAGCACGGTCAGGGGTAACAATCCAGGGTACAGAGGGGCAGCACGGTCAGGGGTAACAGTCCCGGGTACAGAGGGGCAGCACAGTCAGGGGTAACAGTCCCGGTACAGAGGGGCAGCATTTAAGGTTTTGAGTCCCGGCTACAGAGGGGCAGCATGGTCAGAGGTAACAGTCTCGTGTATAGTGGGGCAGCATCGAAGGATAACAGTGTCGAGTTCAGAGTGACAGCATGGTCAGGGGTAACAGTCCTGGGTACAGAGTGACAGCATAGTCAGGGGTAACAGTCCCGGGTACAGAGTGACAGCATAGTCAGGGGTAACAGTCCTGGGTACAGCGGGACAACATTCAGGGATAAATGTCCCGGGTACAGAGGGGCAGCACGGTCAGGGGTAACAGTCCTAGGTACAAAGGGGCAGCACGATCAGGGGTAACAGTCCCGGGTACAGAGGGGCAACATTCAGGGGTAACAGGCCCCGGTACAGAGGGGCAACATTCAGGGGTAACAGTCCCGGGTACAGAGGTGCAGCACGGTCAGGGGTAACAGTCCCGGGTACAGAGGGACAGCACGGTCAGGGTAACAGTCCCTGGTAAAGAGGGGCAACATTCAGGGGTAACAGTCCCGGGTACAGAGGGGCAGCACAGTCAGGGGTAACAGTCCCTGGTAAAGAGGGGCAACATTCAGGGGTAACAGTCCCGGGTACAGAGGGGCAGCACAGTCAGGGGTAACAGTCCCTGGTAAAGAGGGGCAACATTCAGGGGTAACAGTCCCGGGTACAGAGGGGCAACATTCAGGGGTAACAGTCCCGGGTACAGAGGGGCAACATTCAGGGGTAACAGTCCCGGGTACAGAGGGGCAACATTCAGGGGTAACAGGCCCCGGTTATAGGGGCAGCACGGTCAGGGGTAACAGTCCCGGGTACAGAGGGACAGCATTCTGGGGTAACATTCCCGGGTACAGAGCGACAGCACGGTCAGTGGTAACATTCCCGGGTACAGAGGGGCAGCACGGTCAGGGGTAACAGTCCTGGGTACAGAACTGCAGCGTGGTCTGGGGTAACAGTCCTTGGTACAGCAGGGCAGCACGGTCAGGGGTAACAGTCCTTGGTACAGCAGGGCAGCACGGTCAGGGGTAACAGTCCTTGGTACAGCAGGGCAGCACGGTCAGGGGTAACAGTCCCGGGTACAGAGGGACAGCATTCTGGGGTAACAGTCCCGGGTACAGAGCGACAGCACGGTCAGTGGTAACATTCCCGGGTACAGAGGGGCAGCACGGTCAGGGGTAACAGTCCTGGGTACAGAGCTGCAGCGTGGTCTGGGGTAACAGTCCTTGGTACAGCAGGGCAGCACGGTCAGGGGTAACAGTCCCTGGTAAAGAGGGGCAACATTCAGGGGTAACAGTCCCGGGTACAGAGGGGCAGCACAGTCAGGGGTAACAGTCCTGGGTACAGAGGGACAGCATCAAGGGGTAACAATCTTGGGTAGAGAGGGGCAGCATGGTCAGGGGTAACAGTCCCGGGTGCAGAGGGGCAGCACGGTCAATGGTAACAGTCCCGGGTACAGAGGGGCAGCACGGTCAGGGGTAACAGTCCAGGGTACAGAGGGGCAGCACGGTCAGGGGTAACAATCCAGGGTACGGAGGGGCAGCATGGTCAGGGGTAACAGTCCAGGGTACAGAGGGGCAGCACGGTCAGGGGTAACAGTCCTTGGTACAGCAGGGCAGCACGGTCAGGGGTAACAGTCCCGGGTACAGAGGGACAGCATTCTGGGGTAACAGTCCCGGGTACTGAGCGACAGCACGGTCAGTGGTAACATTCCCGGGTACAGAGGGGCAGCACGGTCAGGGGTAACAGTCCTGGGTACAGAGCTGCAGCGTGGTCTTGGGTAACAGTCCTTGGTACAGCAGGGCAGCACGGTCAGGGGTAACAGTCCCGGGTAAAGAGGGGCAACATTCAGGGGTAACAGTCCCGGGTAGAGAGGGACAGCATCAAGGTGTAACAATCTTGGGTAGAGAGGGGCAGCATGGTCAGGCGTAACAGTCCTGGGTACAGAGGAACAGCATCGAGGGGTAACAATCCTGGGTAGAGAGGGGCAGCACGGTCAGGGGTAACAGTCCCGGGTGCAGAGGGGCAGCACGGTCAATGGTAACAGTCCCGGGTACAGAGGGGCAGCACGGTCAGGGGTAACAGTCCAGGGTACAGAGGGGCAGCACGGTCAGGGGTAACAATCCAGGGTACGGAGGGGCAGCACGGTCAGGGGTAACAGTCCAGGGTACAGAGGGGCAGCACGGTCAGGGGTAACAATCCAGGGTACGTAGGGGCAGCACGGTCAGGGGTAACAGTCCCGGGTACAGAGGGGCAGCACGGTCAGGGGTAACAATCCAGGGTACAGAGGGGCAGCGTGGTCAGGGGTAACAGTCCCGGATACAGAGGGGCAGCATTCAAGGTTTTGAGTCCCGGCTACAGAGGGGCAGCATGGTCAGAGGTAACAGTCTCGTGTATAGTGGGGCAGCATCGAAGGATAACAGTGTCGAGTTCAGAGTGACAGCATTGTCAGGGGTAACAGTCCTGGGTACAGAGTAACAGCATAGTCAGGGGTAACAGTCCTGGGTACAGCGGGACAACATTCAGGGATAAAAGTCCTGGGTACAGAGGGGCAGCACGGTCAGGGGTAACAGTCCCAGGTACAAAGGGGCAGCACGATCAGGGGTAACAGTCCCGGGTACAGAGGGGCAACATTCAGGGGTAACAGGCCCCGGTACAGAGGGGCAGTACGGTCAGGGGTAACATTCCCGGGTACAGAGGTGCAGCACGGTCAGGGGTAACAGTCCCGGGTACAGAGGGACAGCACGGTCAGGGTAACAGTCCCTGGTAAAGAGGGGCAACATTCAGGGGTAACAGTCCCGGGTACAGAGGGGCAGCACAGTCAGGGGTAACAGTCCCTGGTAAAGAGGGGCAACATTGAGGGGTAACAGTCCCGGGTACAGAGGGGCAACATTCAGGGGTAACAGTCCCGGGTACAGAGGGGCAGCACAGTCAGGGGTAACAGTCCCAGGTACAAAGGGGCAGCACGATCAGGGGTAACAGTCTCGGGCACAGAGGGGCAGCACGGTCAGTGGTAACATTCCCGGGTACAGCGGTGCAGCACGGTCAGGGGTAACAGACTCAGGTACAGAGGAGCAGCATGGTCTGGGGTAACAGTCCCGGGTACAGAGGGGCAGCATTCAGGGGTAACAGTCCTGGGTACAGAGGGGCAGCACGGTCAGGGGTAACAGTCCCGGGTGCAGTGAGGCAGCACGGTCAATGGTAACAGTCCCGGGTACAGAGGGGCAGCAAGGTCAGGGGTAACAGTCCAGGGTACAGATGGGCAGCACGGTCAGGGGTAACAATCCAGGGTACGGAGGGGCAGCACGGTCAGGGGTAACAGTCCCGGGTACAGAGGGGCAGCACGTTCAGGGGTAACAATCCAGGGTACAGAGGGGCAGCACGGTCAGGGGTAACAGTCCCGGGTACAGAGGGACAGCATTCTGGGGTAACAGTCCCGGGTACAGAGGGGCAGCACGGTCAGGGTAACAGTCCCGGGTACAGCGGGACAGCATTCTGGGGTAACAGTCCCGGGTACAGAGGGCCAGCACGGTCAGGGTAACAGTCCCGGGTACAAAGGGGCAGCACGGTCAGGGTAACAGTCCCGGGTACAGAGGGACAGCATTCTGGGGTAACAGTCCCGGGTACAGAGGGGCAGCACGGTCAGGGTAACAGTCCCGGGTACAGAGGGACAGCATTCTGGGGTAACAGTCCCGGGTACAGAGGTGCAGCGTGGTCTGGGGTAACAGTCCTTGGTACAGCAGCGCAGCACGGTCAGGGGTAACAGTCCTAGGTACAGAGGGGCAGCATGGTCAGGCGTAGCAGTCCTGGGTACAGAGGAACAGCATCGAGGGGTAACAATCCTGGGTAGAGAGGGGCAACATTCAGGGGTAACAGGCCCCGGTTATAGGGGCAGCACGGTCAGGGGTAACAGTCCCGGGTACAGAGGGACAGCATTCTGGGGTAACAATCCAGGGTACGGACGGGCAGCACGGTCAGGGGTAACAGTCCCGGGTACAGAGGCGCAGCACGGTCAGGGGTAACAATCCAGGGTACAGAGGAGCAGCATTGTCTGGGGTAACAGTCCTGGATTCAGAGGGGCAGCATTCAGGGCTAACAGTCCTGGGTACAGAGGGGCAGCACGGTCAGGGGTAACAGTCCCGGGTACAGAGGGACAGCATTCTGGGGTAACAGTCCCGGGCACAGAGCGACAGCACGGTCAGTGGTAACATTCCCGGGTACAGAGGGGCAGCACGGTCAGGGGTAACAGTCCCAGGTACAGAGGTACAGCACGATAAGGGGTAACAGTCTCGGGCACAGAGGGACAGCACGGTCAGTGGTAACATTCCCGGGTACAGCGGTGCAGCACGGTCAGGGGTAACAGACTCAGGTACAGAGAAGCAGCATGGTCTGGGGTAACAGTCCAGGGTACAGAGGGGCAGCATTCAGGGGTAACAGTCCTGGGTACAGAGGGGCAGCATGATCAGGGGTAACAGTCCTGGTTACAGATGGGCAGCATTCAGGGGTAACAGTCCTGGGTACAGAGGGGCAGCACGGTCAGGGGTAACAGTCCCGGGTGCAGAGGGGCAGCACGGTCAATGGTAACAGTCCCGGGTACAGAGGGGCAGCACGGTCAGGGGTAACAGTCCAGGGTACAGAGGGGCAGCACGGTCAGGGGTAACAATCCAGGGTACGGAGGGGCAGCACGGTCAGGGGTAACAGTCCCGGGTACAGAGGGGCAGCACGGTCAGGGGTAACAATCCAGGGTACAGAGGGGCAGCACTGTCAGGGGTAACAGTCCCGGGTACAGAGGGGCAGCAAGGTTAGAGGTAACAGTGCCGGGTACAGAGGGGCAGCATTTAAGGTTTTGAGTCCCGGCTACAGAGGGGCAGCATGGTCAGAGGTAACAGTCTCGTGTATAGTGGGGCAGCATCGAAGGATAACAGTGTCGAGTTCAGAGTGACAGCATGGTCAGGGGTAACAGTCCAGGGTACAGAGTGACAGCATAGTCAGGGGTAACAGTCCTGGGTACAGCGGGACAACATTCAGGGATAAAAGTCCCGGGTACAGAGGGGCAGCACGGTCAGGGGTAACAGTCCCAGGTACAAAGGGGCAGCACGATCAGGGGTAACAGTCCCGGGTACAGAGGGGCAACATTCAGGGGTAACAGTCCTGGGTAAAGAGGGGCAACATTCAGGGGTAACAGTCCCGGGTACAGAGGTGCAGCACGGTCAGGGGTAACAGTCCCGGGTACAGAGGGACAGCACGGTCAGGGTAACAGTCCCTGGTAAAGAGGGGCAACATTCAGGGGTAACAGTCCCGGGTACAGAGGGGCAACATTCAGGGGTAACAGTCCCGGGTACAGAGGGGCAGCACAGTCAGGGGTAACAGTCCCTGGTAAAGAGGGGCAACATTCAGGGGTAACAGTCCCGGGTACAGAGGGACAGCACGGTCAGGGTAACAGTCCCTGGTAAAGAGGGGCAACATTCAGGGGTAACAGTCCCGGGTACAGAGGGGCAGCACAGTCAGGGGTAACAGTCCTGGGTAAAGAGGGGCAACATTCAGGGGTAACAGGCCCCGGTACAGAGGGGCAACATTCAGGGGTAACAGTCCCGGGTACAGAGGGGCAGCACAGTCAGGGGTAACAGTCCCTGGTAAAGAGGGGCAACATTCAGGGGTAACAGGCCCCGGTACAGAGGGGCAACATTCAGGGGTAACAGTCCCGGGTACAGAGGGACAGCACGGTCAGGGTAACAGTCCCTGGTAAAGAGGGGCAACATTCAGGGGTAACAGTCCCAGGTACAAAGGGGCAGCACGATCAGGGGTAACAGTCTCGGGCACAGAGGGGCAGCACGGTCAGTGGTAACATTCCCGGGTACAGCGGTGCAGCACGGTCAGGGGTAATAGACTCAGGTACAGAGGAGCAGCATGGTCTGGGGTAACAGTCCCGGGTACAGAGGGGCAGCATTCAGGAGTAACAGTCCTGGGTACAGAGGGGCAGCACGGTCAGGGGTAACAGTCCCGGGTGCAGAGAGGCAGCACGGTCAATGGTAACAGTCCCGGGTACAGAGGGGCAGCAAGGTCAGGGGTAACAGTCCAGGGTACAGATGGGCAGCATTCAGGGGTAACAGTCCAGGGTACAGAGGGGCAGCATTCAGGGGTAACAGTCCAGGGTACAGAGGGGCAGCACGGTCAGGGGTAACAATCCAGGGTACGGAGGGGCAGCACGGTCAGGGGTAACAGTCCCGGGTACAGAGGGGCAGCACGGTCAGGGGTAACAATCCAGGGTACAGAGGGGCAGCACGGTCAGGGGTAACAGTCCCGGGTACAGAGGGGCAGCACAGTCAGGGGTAACAGTCCCGGTACAGAGGGGCAGCATTTAAGGTTTTGAGTCCCGGCTACAGAGGGGCAGCATGGTCAGAGGTAACAGTCTCGTGTATAGTGGGGCAGCATCGAAGGATAACAGTGTCGAGTTCAGAGTGACAGCATGGTCAGGGGTAACAGTCCTGGGTACAGAGTGACAGCATAGTCAGGGGTAACAGTCCTGGGTACAGCGGGACAACATTCAGGGATAAAAGTCCCGGGTACAGAGGGGCAGCACGGTCAGGGGTAACAGTCCCAGGTACAAAGGGGCAGCACGATCAGGGGTAACAGTCCCGGGTACAGAGGGGCAACATTCAGGGGTAACAGGCCCCGGTACAGAGGGGCAACATTCAGGGGTAACAGTCCCGGGTACAGAGGTGCAGCACGGTCAGGGGTAACAGTCCCGGGTACAGAGGGACAGCACGGTCAGGGTAACAGTCCCTGGTAAAGAGGGGCAACATTCAGGGGTAACAGTCCCGGGTACAGAGGGGCAGCACAGTCAGGTGTAACAGTCCCTGGTAAAGAGGGGCAACATTCAGGGGTAACAGTCCCGGGTACAGAGGGGCAACATTCAGGGGTAACAGTCCCGGGTACAGAGGGGCAACATTCAGGGGTAACAGTCCCGGGTACAGAGGGGCAACATTCAGGGGTAACAGGCCCCGGTTATAGGGGCAGCACGGTCAGGGGTAACAGTCCCGGGTACAGAGGGACAGCATTCTGGGGTAACATTCCCGGGTACAGAGCGACAGCACGGTCAGTGGTAACATTCCCGGGTACAGAGGGGCAGCACGGTCAGGGGTAACAGTCCTGGGTACAGAACTGCAGCGTGGTCTGGGGTAACAGTCCTTGGTACAGCAGGGCAGCACGGTCAGGGGTAACAGTCCTTGGTACAGCAGGGCAGCACGGTCAGGGGTAACAGTCCTTGGTACAGCAGGGCAGCACGGTCAGGGGTAACAGTCCCGGGTACAGAGGGACAGCATTCTGGGGTAACAGTCCCGGGTACAGAGCGACAGCACGGTCAGTGGTAACAGTCCCGGGTACAGAGGGGCAACATTCAGGGGTAACAGTCCCGGGTACAGAGGGGCAGCACAGTCAGGGGTAACAGTCCTGGGTACAGAGGGACAGCATCAAGGGGTAACAATCTTGGGTAGAGAGGGGCAGCATGGTCAGGGGTAACAGTCCAGGGTGCAGAGGGGCAGCACGGTCAATGGTAACAGTCCCGGGTACAGAGGGGCAGCACGGTCAGGGGTAACAGTCCAGGGTACAGAGGGGCAGCACGGTCAGGGGTAACAATCCAGGGTACGGAGGGGCAGCACGGTCAGGGGTAACAGTCCAGGGTACAGAGGGGCAGCACGGTCAGGGGTAACAGTCCTTGGTACAGCAGGGCAGCACGGTCAGGGGTAACAGTCCCGGGTACAGAGGGACAGCATTCTGGGGTAACAGTCCCGGGTACTGAGCGACAGCACGGTCAGTGGTAACATTCCCGGGTACAGAGGGGCAGCACGGTCAGGGGTAACAGTCCTGGGTACAGAGCTGCAGCGTGGTCTGGGGTAACAGTCCTTGGTACAGCAGGGCAGCACGGTCAGGGGTAACAGTCCCGGGTAAAGAGGGGCAACATTCAGGGGTAACAGTCCCGGGTAGAGAGGGACAGCATCAAGGTGTAACAATCTTGGGTAGAGAGGGGCAGCATGGTCAGGCGTAACAGTCCTGGGTACAGAGGAACAGCATCGAGGGGTAACAATCCTGGGTAGAGAGGGGCAGCACGGTCAGGGGTAACAGTCCCGGGTGCAGAGGGGCAGCACGGTCAATGGTAACAGTCCCGGGTACAGAGGGGCAGCACGGTCAGGGGTAACAGTCCAGGGTACAGAGGGGCAGCACGGTCAGGGGTAACAATCCAGGGTACGGAGGGGCAGCACGGTCAGGGGTAACAGTCCAGGGTACAGAGGGGCAGCACGGTCAGGGGTAACAATCCAGGGTACGTAGGGGCAACATTCAGGGGTAACAGTCCCGGGTAGAGAGGGACAGCATCAAGGTGTAACAATCTTGGGTAGAGAGGGGCAGCATGGTCAGGCGTAACAGTCCTGGGTACAGAGGAACAGCATCGAGGGGTAACAATCCTGGGTAGAGAGGGGCAGCACGGTCAGGGGTAACAGTCCCGGGTGCAGAGGGGCAGCACGGTCAATGGTAACAGTCCCGGGTACAGAGGGGCAGCACGGTCAGGGGTAACAGTCCAGGGTACGGAGGGGCAGCACGGTCAGGGGTAACAATCCAGGGTACGGAGGGGCAGCACGGTCAGGGGTAACAATCCAGGGTACAGAGGGGCAGCACTGTCAGGGGTAACAGTCCCGGGTACAGAGGGGCAGCAAGGTTAGAGGTAACAGTGCCGGGTACAGAGGGGCAGCATTTAAGGTTTTGAGTCCCGGCTACAGAGGGGCAGCATGGTCAGAGGTAACAGTCTCGTGTATAGTGGGGCAGCATCGAAGGATAACAGTGTCGAGTTCAGAGTGACAGCATTGTCAGGGGTAACAGTCCTGGGTACAGAGTGACAGCATAGTCAGGGGTAACAGTCCTGGGTACAGCGGGACAACATTCAGGGATAAAAGTCCCGGGTACAGAGGGGCAGCACGGTCAGGGGTAACAGTCCCAGGTACAAAGGGGCAGCACGATCAGGGGTAACAGTCCCGGGTACAGAGGGGCAACATTCAGGGGTAACAGGCCCCGGTACAGAGGGGCAACATTCAGGGGTAACAGTCCCGGGTACAGAGGGGCAACATTCAGGGGTAACAGTCCCGGGTACAGAGGGAGAGCACGGTCAGGGTAACAGTCCCTGGTAAAGAGGGGCAACATTCAGGGGTAACAGTCCCGGGTACAGAGGGGCAGCACAGTCAGGGGTAACAGTCCCTGGTAAAGAGGGGCAACATTCAGGGGTAACAGTCCCGGGTACAGAGGGGCAACATTCAGGGGTAACAGTCCCGGGTACAGAGGGAGAGCACGGTCAGGGTAACAGTCCCTGGTAAAGAGGGGCAACATTCAGGGGTAACAGTCCTGGGTACAGAGGGGCAGCACAGTCAGGGGTAACAGTCCCTGGTAAAGAGGGGCAACATTCAGGGGTAACAGGCCCCGGTACAGAGGGGCAACATTCAGGGGTAACAGTCCCGGGTACAGAGGGGCAGCACAGTCAGGGGTAACAGTCCCTGGTAAAGAGGGGCAACATTCAGGGGTAACAGTCCCGGGTACAGAGGGGCAACATTCAGGGGTAACAGTCCCGGGTACAGAGGGACAGCACGGTCAGGGTAACAGTCCCTGGTAAAGAGGGGCAACATTCAGGGGTAACAGTCCCAGGTACAAAGGGGCAGCACGATCAGGGGTAACAGTCTCGGGCACAGAGGGGCAGCACGGTCAGTGGTAACATTCCTGGGTACAGCGGTGCAGCACGGTCAGGGGTAATAGACTCAGGTACAGAGAAGCAGCATTGCCTGGGGTAACAGTCCCGGGTACAGAGGGGCAGCATTCAGGGGTAACAGTCCTGGGTACAGAGGGGCAGCACGGTCAGGGGTAACAGTCCCGGGTGCAGAGAGGCAGCACGGTCAATGGTAACAGTCCCGGGTACAGAGGGGCAGCAAGGTCAGGGGTAACAGTCCAGGGTACAGATGGGCAGCACGGTCAGGGGTAACAATCCAGGGTACGGAGGGGCAGCACGGTCAGGGGTAACAGTCCCGGGTACAGAGGGGCAGCACGGTCAGGGGTAACAATCCAGGGTACAGAGGGGCAGCACGGTCAGGGGTAACAGTCCCGGGTACAGAGGGGCAGCACAGTCAGGGGTAACAGTCCCGGTACAGAGGGGCAGCATTTAAGGTTTTGAGTCCCGGCTACAGAGGGGCAGCATGGTCAGAGGTAACAGTCTCGTGTATAGTGGGGCAGCATCGAAGGATAACAGTGTCGAGTTCAGAGTGACAGCATGGTCAGGGGTAACAGTCCTGGGTACAGAGTGACAGCATAGTCAGGGGTAACAGTCCCGGGTACAGAGTGACAGCATAGTCAGGGGTAACAGTCCTGGGTACAGCGGGACAACATTCAGGGATAAAAGTCCCGGGTACAGAGGGGCAGCACGGTCAGGGGTAACAGTCCCAGGTACAAAGGGGCAGCACGATCAGGGGTAACAGTCCCGGGTACAGAGGGGCAACATTCAGGGGTAACAGGCCCCGGTACAGAGGGGCAACATTCAGGGGTAACAGTCCCGGGTACAGAGGTGCAGCACGGTCAGGGGTAACAGTCCCGGGTACAGAGGGACAGCACGGTCAGGGTAACAGTCCCTGGTAAAGAGGGGCAACATTCAGGGGTAACAGTCCCGGGTACAGAGGGGCAGCACAGTCAGGGGTAACAGTCCCTGGTAAAGAGGGGCAACATTCAGGGGTAACAGTCCCGGGTACAGAGGGGCAGCACAGTCAGGGGTAACAGTCCCTGGTAAAGAGGGGCAACATTCAGGGGTAACAGTCCCGGGTACAGAGGGGCAACATTCAGGGGTAACAGTCCCGGGTACAGAGGGGCAACATTCAGGGGTAACAGTCCCGGGTACAGAGGGGCAACATTCAGGGGTAACAGGCCCCGGTTATAGGGGCAGCACGGTCAGGGGTAACAGTCCCGGGTACAGAGGGACAGCATTCTGGGGTAACATTCCCGGGTACAGAGCGACAGCACGGTCAGTGGTAACATTCCCGGGTACAGAGGGGCAGCACGGTCAGGGGTAACAGTCCTGGGTACAGAACTGCAGCGTGGTCTGGGGTAACAGTCCTTGGTACAGCAGGGCAGCACGGTCAGGGGTAACAGTCCTTGGTACAGCAGGGCAGCACGGTCAGGGGTAACAGTCCTTGGTACAGCAGGGCAGCACGGTCAGGGGTAACAGTCCCGGGTACAGAGGGACAGCATTCTGGGGTAACAGTCCCGGGTACAGAGCGACAGCACGGTCAGTGGTAACATTCCCGGGTACAGAGGGGCAGCACGGTCAGGGGTAACAGTCCTGGGTACAGAGCTGCAGCGTGGTCTGGGGTAACAGTCCTTGGTACAGCAGGGCAGCACGGTCAGGGGTAACAGTCCCTGGTAAAGAGGGGCAACATTCAGGGGTAACAGTCCCGGGTACAGAGGGGCAGCACAGTCAGGGGTAACAGTCCTGGGTACAGAGGGACAGCATCAAGGGGTAACAATCTTGGGTAGAGAGGGGCAGCATGGTCAGGGGTAACAGTCCCGGGTGCAGAGGGGCAGCACGGTCAATGGTAACAGTCCCGGGTACAGAGGGGCAGCACGGTCAGGGGTAACAGTCCAGGGTACAGAGGGGCAGCACGGTCAGGGGTAACAATCCAGGGTACGGAGGGGCAGCACGGTCAGGGGTAACAGTCCAGGGTACAGAGGGGCAGCACGGTCAGGGGTAACAGTCCTTGGTACAGCAGGGCAGCACGGTCAGGGGTAACAGTCCCGGGTACAGAGGGACAGCATTCTGGGGTAACAGTCCCGGGTACTGAGCGACAGCACGGTCAGTGGTAACATTCCCGGGTACAGAGGGGCAGCACGGTCAGGGGTAACAGTCCTGGGTACAGAGCTGCAGCGTGGTCTGGGGTAACAGTCCTTGGTACAGCAGGGCAGCACGGTCAGGGGTAACAGTCCCGGGTAAAGAGGGGCAACATTCAGGGGTAACAGTCCCGGGTAGAGAGGGACAGCATCAAGGTGTAACAATCTTGGGTAGAGAGGGGCAGCATGGTCAGGCGTAACAGTCCTGGGTACAGAGGAACAGCATCGAGGGGTAACAATCCTGGGTAGAGAGGGGCAGCACGGTCAGGGGTAACAGTCCCGGGTGCAGAGGGGCAGCACGGTCAATGGTAACAGTCCCGGGTACAGAGGGGCAGCACGGTCAGGGGTAACAGTCCAGGGTACAGAGGGGCAGCACGGTCAGGGGTAACAATCCAGGGTACGGAGGGGCAGCACGGTCAGGGGTAACAGTCCAGGGTACAGAGGGGCAGCACGGTCAGGGGTAACAATCCAGGGTACGTAGGGGCAGCACGGTCAGGGGTAACAGTCCCGGGTACAGAGGGGCAGCACGGTCAGGGGTAACAATCCAGGGTACAGAGGGGCAGCGTGGTCAGGGGTAACAGTCCCGGATACAGAGGGGCAGCATTCAAGGTTTTGAGTCCCGGCTACAGAGGGGCAGCATGGTCAGAGGTAACAGTCTCGTGTATAGTGGGGCAGCATCGAAGGATAACAGTGTCGAGTTCAGAGTGACAGCATTGTCAGGGGTAACAGTCCTGGGTACAGAGTGACAGCATAGTCAGGGGTAACAGTCCTGGGTACAGCGGGACAACATTCAGGGATAAAAGTCCTGGGTACAGAGGGGCAGCACGGTCAGGGGTAACAGTCCCAGGTACAAAGGGGCAGCACGATCAGGGGTAACAGTCCCGGGTACAGAGGGGCAACATTCAGGGGTAACAGGCCCCGGTACAGAGGGGCAGTACGGTCAGGGGTAACATTCCCGGGTACAGAGGTGCAGCACGGTCAGGGGTAACAGTCCCGGGTACAGAGGGACAGCACGGTCAGGGTAACAGTCCCTGGTAAAGAGGGGCAACATTCAGGGGTAACAGTCCCGGGTACAGAGGGGCAGCACAGTCAGGGGTAACAGTCCCTGGTAAAGAGGGGCAACATTGAGGGGTAACAGTCCCGGGTACAGAGGGGCAACATTCAGGGGTAACAGTCCCGGGTACAGAGGGGCAGCACAGTCAGGGGTAACAGTCCCAGGTACAAAGGGGCAGCACGATCAGGGGTAACAGTCTCGGGCACAGAGGGGCAGCACGGTCAGTGGTAACATTCCCGGGTACAGCGGTGCAGCACGGTCAGGGGTAACAGACTCAGGTACAGAGGAGCAGCATGGTCTGGGGTAACAGTCCCGGGTACAGAGGGGCAGCATTCAGGGGTAACAGTCCTGGGTACAGAGGGGCAGCACGGTCAGGGGTAACAGTCCCGGGTGCAGTGAGGCAGCACGGTCAATGGTAACAGTCCCGGGTACAGAGGGGCAGCAAGGTCAGGGGTAACAGTCCAGGGTACAGATGGGCAGCACGGTCAGGGGTAACAATCCAGGGTACGGAGGGGCAGCACGGTCAGGGGTAACAGTCCCGGGTACAGAGGGGCAGCACGTTCAGAGGTAACAATCCAGGGTACAGAGGGGCAGCACGGTCAGGGGTAACAGTCCCGGGTACAGAGGGACAGCATTCTGGGGTAACAGTCCCGGGTACAGAGGGGCAGCACGGTCAGGGTAACAGTCCCGGGTACAGAGGGACAGCATTCTGGGGTAACAGTCCCGGGTACAGAGGGCCAGCACGGTCAGGGTAACAGTCCCGGGTACAAAGGGGCAGCACGGTCAGGGTAACAGTCCCGGGTACAGAGGGACAGCATTCTGGGGTAACAGTCCCGGGTACAGAGGGGCAGCACGGTCAGGGTAACAGTCCCGGGTACAGAGGGACAGCATTCTGGGGTAACAGTCCCGGGTACAGAGGGACAGCACGGTCAGGGGTAACAGTCCTGGGTACAGAGGTGCAGCGTGGTCTGGGGTAACAGTCCTTGGTACAGCAGCGCAGCACGGTCAGGGGTAACAGTCCTAGGTACAGAGGGGCAGCATGGTCAGGCGTAGCAGTCCTGGGTACAGAGGAACAGCATCGAGGGGTAACAATCCTGGGTAGAGAGGGGCAACATTCAGGGGTAACAGGCCCCGGTTATAGGGGCAGCACGGTCAGGGGTAACAGTCCCGGGTACAGAGGGACAGCATTCTGGGGTAACAATCCAGGGTACGGACGGGCAGCACGGTCAGGGGTAACAGTCCCGGGTACAGAGGCGCAGCACGGTCAGGGGTAACAATCCAGGGTACAGAGGGGCAGCATTCTGGGGTAACAGTCCCGGGCACAGAGCGACAGCACGGTCAGGGGTAACAGACTCAGGTACAGAGGAGCAGCATTGTCTGGGGTAACAGTCCTGGATTCAGAGGGGCAGCATTCAGGGCTAACAGTCCTGGGTACAGAGGGGCAGCACGGTCAGGGGTAACAGTCCCGGGTGCAGAGGGGCAGCACGGTCAATGGTAACAGTCCCGGGTACAGAGGGACAGCATTCTGGGGTAACAGTCCCGGGCACAGAGCGACAGCACGGTCAGTGGTAACATTTCCGGGTACAGAGGGGCAGCACGGTCAGGGGTAACAGTCCCAGGTACAGAGGTACAGCACGATAAGGGGTAACAGTCTCGGGCACAGAGGGACAGCACGGTCAGTGGTAACATTCCCGGGTACAGCGGTGCAGCACGGTCAGGGATAACAGACTCAGGTACAGAGAAGCAGCATGGTCTGGGGTAACAGTCCAGGGTACAGAGGGGCAGCATTCAGGGGTAACAGTCCTGGGTACAGAGGGGCAGCATGATCAGGGGTAACAGTCCTGGTTACAGATGGGCAGCATTCAGGGGTAACAGTCCTGGGTACAGAGGGGCAGCACGGTCAGGGGTAACAGTCCCGGGTGCAGAGGGGCAGCACGGTCAATGGTAACAGTCCCGGGTACAGAGGGGCAGCACGGTCAGGGGTAACAGTCCAGGGTACAGAGGGGCAGCACGGTCAGGGGTAACAATCCAGGGTACGGAGGGGCAGCACGGTCAGGGGTAACAGTCCCGGGTACAGAGGGGCAGCACGGTCAGGGGTAACAGTCCCGGGTACAGAGGGGCAGCATGGTCAGGGGTAACAATCCAGGGTACAGAGGGGCAGCAAGGTTAGGGGTAACAGTCCCGGGTACAAAGGGGCAGCATGATCAGGGGTAACAGTCCCGGTACAGAGGGGCAGCATTTAAGGTTTTGAGTCCCGGCTACAGAGGGGCAGCATGGTCAGAGGTAACAGTCTCGTGTATAGTGGGGCAGCATCGAGGGATAACAGTGTCGAGTTGAGAGTGACAGCATGGTCAGGGGTAACAGTCCTGGGTACAGAGTGACAGTATAGTCAGGGGTAACAGTTCTGGTACAGCGGGACAACATTCAGGGATAAAAGTCCCGGGTACAGAGGGGCAGCACGGTCAGGGGTAACAGTCCCGGGTACAAAGGGGCAGCACGATCAGGGGTAACAGTCCTGGGTACAGAGGGGCAGCACAGTCAGGGGTAACAGTCCTGGGAAAAGAGGGGCAACATTCAGGGGTAACAGGCCCCAGTACAGAGGGGCAGCCCGGTCAGGGTAACAGTCCCGGGTACAGAGGGACAGCACGGTCAGGGTAACAGTCCCGGGTACAGAGGGACAGCACGGTCAGGGGTAACAGTCCTGGGTACAGAGGTGCAGCGTGGTCTGGGGTAACAGTCCTTGGTACAGCAGGGCAGCACGGTCAGGGGTAACAGTCCTAGGTACAAAGGGGCAGCATGGTCAAGCGTAGCAGTCCTGGGTACAGAGGGACAGCATCAAGGGGTAACAATCTTGGGTAGAGAGGTGCAGCATGGTCAGGCGTAACAGTCCTTGGTACAGAGGAACAGTATCGAGGGGTAACAATCCTGGGTAGAGAGGGGCAGCACGGTCAGGGGTAACAGTCCCGGGTACAGAGGGACAGCACGGTCAGGGTAACAGTCCCTGGTAAAGAGGGGCAACATTCAGGGGTAACAGTCCCGGGTACAGAGGGGCAGCACAGTCAGGGGTAACAGTCCCTGGTAAAGAGGGGCAACATTGAGGGGTAACAGTCCCGGGTACAGAGGGGCAACATTCAGGGGTAACAGTCCCGGGTACAGAGGGGCAGCACAGTCAGGGGTAACAGTCCCAGGTACAAAGGGGCAGCACGATCAGGGGTAACAGTCTCGGGCACAGAGGGGCAGCACGGTCAGTGGTAACATTCCCGGGTACAGCGGTGCAGCACGGTCAGGGGTAACAGACTCAGGTACAGAGGAGCAGCATGGTCTGGGGTAACAGTCCCGGGTACAGAGGGGCAGCATTCAGGGGTAACAGTCCTGGGTACAGAGGGGCAGCACGGTCAGGGGTAACAGTCCCGGGTGCAGTGAGGCAGCACGGTCAATGGTAACAGTCCCGGGTACAGAGGGGCAGCAAGGTCAGGGGTAACAGTCCAGGGTACAGATGGGCAGCACGGTCAGGGGTAACAATCCAGGGTACGGAGGGGCAGCACGGTCAGGGGTAACAGTCCCGGGTACAGAGGGGCAGCACGTTCAGGGGTAACAATCCAGGGTACAGAGGGGCAGCACGGTCAGGGGTAACAGTCCCGGGTACAGAGGGACAGCATTCTGGGGTAACAGTCCCGGGTACAGAGGGGCAGCACGGTCAGGGTAACAGTCCCGGGTACAGAGGGACAGCATTCTGGGGTAACAGTCCCGGGTACAGAGGGCCAGCACGGTCAGGGTAACAGTCCCGGGTACAAAGGGGCAGCACGGTCAGGGTAACAGTCCCGGGTACAGAGGGACAGCATTCTGGGGTAACAGTCCCGGGTACAGAGGGGCAGCACGGTCAGGGTAACAGTCCCGGGTACAGAGGGACAGCATTCTGGGGTAACAGTCCCGGGTACAGAGGGACAGCACGGTCAGGGGTAACAGTCCTGGGTACAGAGGTGCAGCGTGGTCTGGGGTAACAGTCCTTGGTACAGCAGCGCAGCACGGTCAGGGGTAACAGTCCTAGGTACAGAGGGGCAGCATGGTCAGGCGTAGCAGTCCTGGGTACAGAGGAACAGCATCGAGGGGTAACAATCCTGGGTAGAGAGGGGCAACATTCAGGGGTAACAGGCCCCGGTTATAGGGGCAGCACGGTCAGGGGTAACAGTCCCGGGTACAGAGGGACAGCATTCTGGGGTAACAATCCAGGGTACGGACGGGCAGCACGGTCAGGGGTAACAGTCCCGGGTACAGAGGCGCAGCACGGTCAGGGGTAACAATCCAGGGTACAGAGGAGCAGCATTGTCTGGGGTAACAGTCCTGGATTCAGAGGGGCAGCATTCAGGGCTAACAGTCCTGGGTACAGAGGGGCAGCACGGTCAGGGGTAACAGTCCCGGGTACAGAGGGACAGCATTCTGGGGTAACAGTCCCGGGCACAGAGCGACAGCACGGTCAGTGGTAACATTCCCGGGTACAGAGGGGCAGCACGGTCAGGGGTAACAGTCCCAGGTACAGAGGTACAGCACGATAAGGGGTAACAGTCTCGGGCACAGAGGGACAGCACGGTCAGTGGTAACATTCCCGGGTACAGCGGTGCAGCACGGTCAGGGGTAACAGACTCAGGTACAGAGAAGCAGCATGGTCTGGGGTAACAGTCCAGGGTACAGAGGGGCAGCATTCAGGGGTAACAGTCCTGGGTACAGAGGGGCAGCATGATCAGGGGTAACAGTCCTGGTTACAGATGGGCAGCACGGTCAATGGTAACAGTCCTGGGTACAGAGGGGCAGCACGGTCAGGGGTAACAGTCCCGGGTGCAGAGGGGCAGCACGGTCAATGGTAACAGTCCCGGGTACAGAGGGGCAGCACGGTCAGGGGTAACAGTCCAGGGTACAGAGGGGCAGCACGGTCAGGGGTAACAATCCAGGGTACGGAGGGGCAGCACGGTCAGGGGTAACAGTCCCGGGTACAGAGGGGCAGCACGGTCAGGGGTAACAATCCAGGGTACAGAGGGGCAGCACTGTCAGGGGTAACAGTCCCGGGTACAGAGGGGCAGCAAGGTTAGAGGTAACAGTGCCGGGTACAGAGGGGCAGCATTTAAGGTTTTGAGTCCCGGCTACAGAGGGGCAGCATGGTCAGAGGTAACAGTCTCGTGTATAGTGGGGCAGCATCGAAGGATAACAGTGTCGAGTTCAGAGTGACAGCATGGTCAGGGGTAACAGTCCTGGGTACAGAGTGACAGCATAGTCAGGGGTAACAGTCCTGGGTACAGCGGGACAACATTCAGGGATAAAAGTCCCGGGTACAGAGGGGCAGCACGGTCAGGGGTAACAGTCCCAGGTACAAAGGGGCAGCACGATCAGGGGTAACAGTCCCGGGTACAGAGGGGCAACATTCAGGGGTAACAGTCCTGGGTAAAGAGGGGCAACATTCAGGGGTAACAGTCCCGGGTACAGAGGTGCAGCACGGTCAGGGGTAACAGTCCCGGGTACAGAGGGACAGCACGGTCAGGGTAACAGTCCCTGGTAAAGAGGGGCAACATTCAGGGGTAACAGTCCCGGGTACAGAGGGGCAACATTCAGGGGTAACAGTCCCGGGTACAGAGGGGCAGCACAGTCAGGGGTAACAGTCCCTGGTAAAGAGGGGCAACATTCAGGGGTAACAGTCCCGGGTACAGAGGGACAGCACGGTCAGGGTAACAGTCCCTGGTAAAGAGGGGCAACATTCAGGGGTAACAGTCCCGGGTACAGAGGGGCAGCACAGTCAGGGGTAACAGTCCTGGGTAAAGAGGGGCAACATTCAGGGGTAACAGGCCCCGGTACAGAGGGGCAACATTCAGGGGTAACAGTCCCGGGTACAGAGGGGCAGCACAGTCAGGGGTAACAGTCCCTGGTAAAGAGGGGCAACATTCAGGGGTAACAGGCCCCGGTACAGAGGGGCAACATTCAGGGGTAACAGTCCCGGGTACAGAGGGACAGCACGGTCAGGGTAACAGTCCCTGGTAAAGAGGGGCAACATTCAGGGGTAACAGTCCCAGGTACAAAGGGGCAGCACGATCAGGGGTAACAGTCTCGGGCACAGAGGGGCAGCACGGTCAGTGGTAACATTCCCGGGTACAGCGGTGCAGCACGGTCAGGGGTAATAGACTCAGGTACAGAGGAGCAGCATGGTCTGGGGTAACAGTCCCGGGTACAGAGGGGCAGCATTCAGGAGTAACAGTCCTGGGTACAGAGGGGCAGCACGGTCAGGGGTAACAGTCCCGGGTGCAGAGAGGCAGCACGGTCAATGGTAACAGTCCCGGGTACAGAGGGGCAGCAAGGTCAGGGGTAACAGTCCAGGGTACAGATGGGCAGCATTCAGGGGTAACAGTCCAGGGTACAGAGGGGCAGCATTCAGGGGTAACAGTCCAGGGTACAGAGGGGCAGCACGGTCAGGGGTAACAATCCAGGGTACGGAGGGGCAGCACGGTCAGGGGTAACAGTCCCGGGTACAGAGGGGCAGCACGGTCAGGGGTAACAATCCAGGGTACAGAGGGGCAGCACGGTCAGGGGTAACAGTCCCGGGTACAGAGGGGCAGCACAGTCAGGGGTAACAGTCCCGGTACAGAGGGGCAGCATTTAAGGTTTTGAGTCCCGGCTACAGAGGGGCAGCATGGTCAGAGGTAACAGTCTCGTGTATAGTGGGGCAGCATCGAAGGATAACAGTGTCGAGTTCAGAGTGACAGCATGGTCAGGGGTAACAGTCCTGGGTACAGAGTGACAGCATAGTCAGGGGTAACAGTCCTGGGTACAGCGGGACAACATTCAGGGATAAAAGTCCCGGGTACAGAGGGGCAGCACGGTCAGGGGTAACAGTCCCAGGTACAAAGGGGCAGCACGATCAGGGGTAACAGTCCCGGGTACAGAGGGGCAACATTCAGGGGTAACAGGCCCCGGTACAGAGGGGCAACATTCAGGGGTAACAGTCCCGGGTACAGAGGTGCAGCACGGTCAGGGGTAACAGTCCCGGGTACAGAGGGACAGCACGGTCAGGGTAACAGTCCCTGGTAAAGAGGGGCAACATTCAGGGGTAACAGTCCCGGGTACAGAGGGGCAACATTCAGGGGTAACAGTCCCGGGTACAGAGGGGCAGCACAGTCAGGGGTAACAGTCCCTGGTAAAGAGGGGCAACATTCAGGGGTAACAGTCCCGGGTACAGAGGGACAGCACGGTCAGGGTAACAGTCCCTGGTAAAGAGGGGCAACATTCAGGGGTAACAGGCCCCGGTTATAGGGGCAGCACGGTCAGGGGTAACAGTCCCGGGTACAGAGGGACAGCATTCTGGGGTAACATTCCCGGGTACAGAGCGACAGCACGGTCAGTGGTAACATTCCCGGGTACAGAGGGGCAGCACGGTCAGGGGTAACAGTCCTGGGTACAGAACTGCAGCGTGGTCTGGGGTAACAGTCCTTGGTACAGCAGGGCAGCACGGTCAGGGGTAACAGTCCTTGGTACAGCAGGGCAGCACGGTCAGGGGTAACAGTCCTTGGTACAGCAGGGCAGCACGGTCAGGGGTAACAGTCCCGGGTACAGAGGGACAGCATTCTGGGGTAACAGTCCCGGGTACAGAGCGACAGCACGGTCAGTGGTAACAGTCCCGGGTACAGAGGGGCAACATTCAGGGGTAACAGTCCCGGGTACAGAGGGGCAGCACAGTCAGGGGTAACAGTCCTGGGTACAGAGGGACAGCATCAAGGGGTAACAATCTTGGGTAGAGAGGGGCAGCATGGTCAGGGGTAACAGTCCAGGGTGCAGAGGGGCAGCACGGTCAATGGTAACAGTCCCGGGTACAGAGGGGCAGCACGGTCAGGGGTAACAGTCCAGGGTACAGAGGGGCAGCACGGTCAGGGGTAACAATCCAGGGTACGGAGGGGCAGCACGGTCAGGGGTAACAGTCCAGGGTACAGAGGGGCAGCACGGTCAGGGGTAACAGTCCTTGGTACAGCAGGGCAGCACGGTCAGGGGTAACAGTCCCGGGTACAGAGGGACAGCATTCTGGGGTAACAGTCCCGGGTACTGAGCGACAGCACGGTCAGTGGTAACATTCCCGGGTACAGAGGGGCAGCACGGTCAGGGGTAACAGTCCTGGGTACAGAGCTGCAGCGTGGTCTGGGGTAACAGTCCTTGGTACAGCAGGGCAGCACGGTCAGGGGTAACAGTCCCGGGTAAAGAGGGGCAACATTCAGGGGTAACAGTCCCGGGTAGAGAGGGACAGCATCAAGGTGTAACAATCTTGGGTAGAGAGGGGCAGCATGGTCAGGCGTAACAGTCCTGGGTACAGAGGAACAGCATCGAGGGGTAACAATCCTGGGTAGAGAGGGGCAGCACGGTCAGGGGTAACAGTCCCGGGTGCAGAGGGGCAGCACGGTCAATGGTAACAGTCCCGGGTACAGAGGGGCAGCACGGTCAGGGGTAACAGTCCAGGGTACAGAGGGGCAGCACGGTCAGGGGTAACAATCCAGGGTACGGAGGGGCAGCACGGTCAGGGGTAACAGTCCAGGGTACAGAGGGGCAGCACGGTCAGGGGTAACAATCCAGGGTACAGAGGGGCAGCACGGTCAGGGGTAACAGTCCCGGGTACAGAGGGGCAGCACGGTCAGGGGTAACAATCCAGGGTACAGAGGGGCAGCGCGGTCAGGGGTAACAGTCCCGGGTACAGAGGGGCAGCAAGGTTAGAGGTAACAGTGCCGGATACAGAGGGGCAGCATTCATGGTTTTCAGTCCCGGCTACAGAGGGGCAGCATGGTCAGAGGTAACAGTCTCGTGTATAGTGGGGCAGCATCGAAGGATAACAGTGTCGAGTTCAGAGTGACAGCATGGTCAGGGGTAACAGTCCTGGGTACAGAGTGACAGCACAGTCAGGGGTAACAGTCCTGGGTACAGCGGGACAACATTCAGGGATAAAAGTCCTGGGTACAGAGGGGCAGCACGGTCAGGGGTAACAGTCCCAGGTACAAAGGGGCAGCACGATCAGGGGTAACAGTCCCGGGTACAGAGGGGCAACATTCAGGGGTAACAGGCCCCGGTACAGAGGGGCAGTACGGTCAGGGGTAACATTCCCGGGTACAGAGGTGCAGCACGGTCAGGGGTAACAGTCCCGGGTACAGAGGGACAGCACGGTCAGGGTAACAATCCCTGGTAAAGAGGGGCAACATTCAGGGGTAACAGTCCCGGGTACAGAGGGGCAGCACAGTCAGGGGTAACAGTCCCTGGTAAAGAGGGGCAACATTGAGGGGTAACAGTCCCGGGTACAGAGGGGCAACATTCAGGGGTAACAGTCCCGGGTACAGAGGGGCAGCACAGTCAGGGGTAACAGTCCCAGGTACAAAGGGGCAGCACGATCAGGGGTAACAGTCTCGGGCACAGAGGGGCAGCACGGTCAGTGGTAACATTCCCGGGTACAGCGGTGCAGCACGGTCAGGGGTAACAGACTCAGGTACAGAGGAGCAGCATGGTCTGGGGTAACAGTCCCGGGTACAGAGGGGCAGCATTCAGGGGTAACAGTCCTGGGTACAGAGGGGCAGCACGGTCAGGGGTAACAGTCCCGGGTGCAGTGAGGCAGCACGGTCAATGGTAACAGTCCCGGGTACAGAGGGGCAGCAAGGTCAGGGGTAACAGTCCAGGGTACAGATGGGCAGCACGGTCAGGGGTAACAATCCAGGGTACGGAGGGGCAGCACGGTCAGGGGTAACAGTCCCGGGTACAGAGGGGCAGCACGTTCAGAGGTAACAATCCAGGGTACAGAGGGGCAGCACGGTCAGGGGTAACAGTCCCGGGTACAGAGGGACAGCATTCTGGGGTAACAGTCCCGGGTACAGAGGGGCAGCACGGTCAGGGTAACAGTCCCGGGTACAGAGGGACAGCATTCTGGGGTAACAGTCCCGGGTACAGAGGGCCAGCACGGTCAGGGTAACAGTCCCGGGTACAAAGGGGCAGCACGGTCAGGGTAACAGTCCCGGGTACAGAGGGACAGCATTCTGGGGTAACAGTCCCGGGTACAGAGGGGCAGCACGGTCAGGGTAACAGTCCCGGGTACAGAGGGACAGCATTCTGGGGTAACAGTCCCGGGTACAGAGGGACAGCACGGTCAGGGGTAACAGTCCTGGGTACAGAGGTGCAGCGTGGTCTGGGGTAACAGTCCTTGGTACAGCAGCGCAGCACGGTCAGGGGTAACAGTCCTAGGTACAGAGGGGCAGCATGGTCAGGCGTAGCAGTCCTGGGTACAGAGGAACAGCATCGAGGGGTAACAATCCTGGGTAGAGAGGGGCAACATTCAGGGGTAACAGGCCCCGGTTATAGGGGCAGCACGGTCAGGGGTAACAGTCCCGGGTACAGAGGGACAGCATTCTGGGGTAACAATCCAGGGTACGGACGGGCAGCACGGTCAGGGGTAACAGTCCCGGGTACAGAGGCGCAGCACGGTCAGGGGTAACAATCCAGGGTACAGAGGGGCAGCATTCTGGGGTAACAGTCCCGGGCACAGAGCGACAGCACGGTCAGGGGTAACAGACTCAGGTACAGAGGAGCAGCATTGTCTGGGGTAACAGTCCTGGATTCAGAGGGGCAGCATTCAGGGCTAACAGTCCTGGGTACAGAGGGGCAGCACGGTCAGGGGTAACAGTCCCGGGTGCAGAGGGGCAGCACGGTCAATGGTAACAGTCCCGGGTACAGAGGGACAGCATTCTGGGGTAACAGTCCCGGGCACAGAGCGACAGCACGGTCAGTGGTAACATTTCCGGGTACAGAGGGGCAGCACGGTCAGGGGTAACAGTCCCAGGTACAGAGGTACAGCACGATAAGGGGTAACAGTCTCGGGCACAGAGGGACAGCACGGTCAGTGGTAACATTCCCGGGTACAGCGGTGCAGCACGGTCAGGGGTAACAGACTCAGGTACAGAGAAGCAGCATGGTCTGGGGTAACAGTCCAGGGTACAGAGGGGCAGCATTCAGGGGTAACAGTCCTGGGTACAGAGGGGCAGCATGATCAGGGGTAACAGTCCTGGTTACAGATGGGCAGCATTCAGGGGTAACAGTCCTGGGTACAGAGGGGCAGCACGGTCAGGGGTAACAGTCCCGGGTGCAGAGGGGCAGCACGGTCAATGGTAACAGTCCCGGGTACAGAGGGGCAGCACGGTCAGGGGTAACAGTCCAGGGTACAGAGGGGCAGCACGGTCAGGGGTAACAATCCAGGGTACGGAGGGGCAGCACGGTCAGGGGTAACAGTCCCGGGTACAGAGGGGCAGCACGGTCAGGGGTAACAATCCAGGGTACAGAGGGGCAGCACTGTCAGGGGTAACAGTCCCGGGTACAGAGGGGCAGCAAGGTTAGAGGTAACAGTGCCGGGTACAGAGGGGCAGCATCGAAGGATAACAGTGTCGAGTTCAGAGTGACAGCATGGTCAGGGGTAACAGTCCTGGGTACAGAGTGACAGCATAGTCAGGGGTAACAGTCCTGGGTACAGCGGGACAACATTCAGGGATAAAAGTCCCGGGTACAGAGGGGCAGCACGGTCAGGGGTAACAGTCCCAGGTACAAAGGGGCAGCACGATCAGGGGTAACAGTCCCGGGTACAGAGGGGCAACCTTCAGGGGTAACAGGCCCCGGTACAGAGGGGCAACATTCAGGGGTAACAGTCCCGGGTACAGAGGTGCAGCACGGTCAGGGGTAACAGTCCCGGGTACAGAGGGACAGCACGGTCAGGGTAACAGTCCCGGGTACAGAGGGACAACATTCAGGGGTAACAGTCCCGGGTACAGAGGGGCAGCACAGTCAGGGGTAACAATCCCGGGTACAGAGGGGCAACATTCAGGGGTAACAGTCCCTGGTAAAGAGGGGCAACATTCAGGGGTAACAGTCCCGGGTACAGAGGGGCAACATTCAGGGGTAACAGTCCCGGGTACAGAGGGGCAGCACAGTCAGGGGTAACAGTCCCTGGTAAAGAGGGGCAACATTCAGGGGTAACAGTCCCGGGTACAGAGGGGCAACATTCAGGGGTAACAGTCCCGGGTACAGAGGGACAGCACGGTCAGGGTAACAGTCCCTGGTAAAGAGGGGCAACATTCAGGGGTAACAGTCCCGGGTACAGAGGGGCAGCACAGTCAGGGGTAACAGTCCCAGGTACAAAGGGGCAGCACGATCAGGGGTAACAGTCTCGGGCACAGAGGGGCAGCACGGTCAGTGGTAACATTCCCGGGTACAGCGGTGCAGCACGGTCAGGGGTAACAGACTCAGGTACAGAGGAGCAGCATGGTCTGGGGTAACAGTCCCGGGTACAGAGGGGCAGCACGGTCAGTGGTAACAGTCCCGGGTGCAGTGAGGCAGCACGGTCAATGGTAACAGTCCCGGGTACAGAGGGGCAGCAAGGTCAGGGGTAACAGTCCAGGGTACAGATGGGCAGCACGGTCAGGGGTAACAATCCAGGGTACGGAGGGGCAGCACGGTCAGGGGTAACAGTCCCGGGTACAGAGGGGCAGCACGTTCAGGGGTAACAATCCAGGGTACAGAGGGGCAGCACGGTCAGGGGTAACAGTCCCGGGTACAGAGGGACAGCATTCTGGGGTAACAGTCCCGGGTACAGAGGGGCAGCACGGTCAGGGTAACAGTCCCGGGTACAGAGGGACAGCATTCTGGGGTAACAGTCCCGGGTACAGAGAGGCAGCACGGTCAGGGTAACAGTCCCGGGTACAGAGGGACAGCATTCTGGGGTAACAGTCCCGGGTATAGAGGGACAGCACGGTCAGGGTAACAGTCCCGGGTACAGAGGGACAGCATTCTGGGGTAACAGTCCCGGGTACAGAGGGACAGCACGGTCAGGGGTAACAGTCCTGGGTACAGAGGTGCAGCGTGGTCTGGGGTAAAAGTCCTTGGTACAGCAGCGCAGCACGGTCAGGGGTAACAGTCCTAGGTACAGAGGGGCAGCATGGTCAGGCGTAGCAGTCCTGGGTACAGAGGAACAGCATCGAGGGGTAACAATCCTGGGTACAGAGGGACAGCATTCTGGGGTAACAATCCAGGGTACGGACGGGCAGCACGGTCAGGGGTAACAGTCCCGGGTACAGAGGCGCAGCACGGTCAGGGGTAACAATCCAGGGTACAGAGGAGCAGCACCGTCAGGGGTAACAGTCCCGGGTGCAGAGGGGCAGCACGGTCAATGGTAACAGTCCCGGGTACAGAGGGACAGCATTCTGGGGTAACAGTCCCGGGCACAGAGCGACAGCACGGTCAGTGGTAACATTCCCGGGTACAGAGGGGCAGCACGGTCAGGGGTAACAGTCCCAGGTACAGAGGTACAGCAAGATAAGGGGTAACAGTCTCGGGCACAGAGGGACAGCACGGTCAGTGGTAACATTCCCGGGTACAGCGGTGCAGCACGGTCAGGGGTAACAGACTCAGGTACAGAGAAGCAGCATGGTCTGGGGTAACAGTCCAGGGTACAGAGGGGCAGCATTCAGGGGTAACAGTCCTGGGTACAGAGGGGCAGCATGATCAGGGGTAACAGTCCTGGTTACAGATGGGCAGCATTCAGGGGTAACAATCCTGGGTACAGAGGGGCAGCACGGTCAGGGGTAACAGTCCCGGGTGCAGAGGGGCAGCACGGTCAATGGTAACAGTCCCGGGTACAGAGGGGCAGCACGGTCAGGGGTAACAGTCCAGGGTACAGAGGGGCAGCACGGTCAGGGGTAACAATCCAGGGTACGGAGGGGCAGCACGGTCAGGGGTAACAGTCCCGGGTACAGAGGGGCAGCACGGTCAGGGGTAACAATCCAGGGTACAGAGGGGCAGCACTGTCAGGGGTAACAGTCCCGGGTACAGAGGGGCAGCAAGGTTAGAGGTAACAGTGCCGGGTACAGAGGGGCAGCATTTAAGGTTTTGAGTCCCGGCTACAGAGGGGCAGCATGGTCAGAGGTAACAGTCTCGTGTATAGTGGGGCCGCATTGAAGGATAACAGTGTCGAGTTCAGAGTGACAGCATAGTCAGGGGTAACAGTCCTGGGTACAGCGGGACAACATTCAGGGATAAAAGTCCCGGGTACAGAGGGGCAGCACGGTCAGGGGTAACAGTCCCAGGTACAAAGGGGCAGCACGATCAGGGGTAACAGTCCCGGGTACAGAGGGGCTACATTCAGGGGTAACAGGCCCCGGTACAGAGGGGCAACATTCAGGGGTAACAGTCCCGGGTACAGAGGGGCAACATTCAGGGGTAACATTCCCGGGTACAGAGGTGCAGCACGGTCAGGGGTAACAGTCCCGGGTACAGAGGGACAGCACGGTCAGGGTAACAGTCCCTGGTAAAGAGGGGCAACATTCAGGGGTAACAGTCCCGGGTACAGAGGGGCAGCACAGTCAGGGGTAACAGTCCCTGGTAAAGAGGGGCAACATTCAGGGGTAACAGTCCCGGGTACAGAGGGGCAACATTCAGGGGTAACAGTCCCGGGTACAGAGGGGCAACATTCAGGGGTAACAGTCCCGGGTACAGAGGGGCAACATTCAGGGGTAACAGTCCCGGGTACAGAGGGGCAACATTCAGGGGTAACAGTCCCAGGTACAAAGGGGCAGCACGATCAGGGGTAACAGTCCCGGGTACAGAGGGGCAACATTCAGGGGTAACAGGCCCCGGTACAGAGGGGCAACATTCAGGGGTAACAGTCCCGGGTACAGAGGGACAGCACGGTCAGGGTAACAGTCCCTGGTAAAGAGGGGCAACATTCAGGGGTAACAGTCCCGGGTACAGAGGGGCAGCACAGTCAGGGGTAACAGTCCCTGGTAAAGAGGGGCAACATTCAGGGGTAACAGTCCCGGGTACAGAGGGGCAACATTCAGGGGTAACAGGCCCCGGTTATAGGGGCAGCACGGTCAGGGGTAACAGTCCCGGGTACAGAGGGACAGCATTCTGGGGTAACAGTCCCGGGTACAGAGCGACAGCACGGTCAGTGGTAACATTCCCGGGTACAGAGGGGCAGCACGGTCAGGGGTAACAGTCCTAGGTACAGAGGGGCAGTACGGTCAGGGGTAACATTCCCGGGTACAGATGGGCAGCACGGTCAGGGGTAACAGTCCTAGGTACAGAGGGGCAGTATGGTCAGGGGTAACAGACTCAGGGACAGAGAAGCAGCATGGTCTGGGGTTACAGTCCCGGGTACAGAGGGGCAGCATTCAGGGGTAACAGTCCCGGGTGCAGAGGGGCAGCACGGTCAATGGTAACAGTCCTAGGTACAGAGGGGCAGCACGGTCAGGGGTAACAATCCAGGGTACAGAGGGGCAGCACGGTCAGGGGTAACAGTCCCGGGTACAGAGGGGCAGCACAGTCAGGGGTAACAGTCCCGGGTACAGAGGGGCAGCATTTAAGGTTTTGAGTCCCGGCTACAGAGGGGCAGCATGGTCAGAGGTAACAGTCTCGTGTATAGTGGGGCAGCATCGAAGGATAACAGTGTCGAGTTCAGAGTGACAGCATGGTCAGGGGTAACAGTCCTGGGTACAGAGTGACAGCATAGTCAGGGGTAACAGTCCTGGGTACAGCGGGACAACATTCAGGGATAAAAGTCCTGGGTACAGAGGGGCAGCACGGTCAGGGGTAACAGTCCCGGGTACAGAGGGGCAGCATTCAGGGGTAACAGTCCCGGGTGCAGAGGGGCAACATTCAGGGGTAACAGTCCTGGGTAAAGAGGGGCAACATTCAGGGGTAACAGGCCCCGGTACAGAGGGGCAGCACGGTCAGGGTAACAGTCCCGGGTACAGAGGGACAGCATTCTGGGGTAACAGTCCCGGGTACAGAGGGGCAGCATGGTCAAGCGTAGCAGTCCTGGGTACAGAGGGACAGCATCAAGGGGTAACAATCTTGGGTAGAGAGGGGCAGCATGGTCAGGCATAACAGTCCTGGGTACAGAGGAACAGCATCGAGGGGTAACAATCCTGGGTAGAGAGGGGCAGCACGGTCAGGGGTAACAGTCCCGGGTACAGAGGGGCAGCATGATCAGGGGTAACAGTCCTGGTTACAGAGGGGCAACATTCAGGGGTAACAGGCCCCGGTTATAGGGGCAGCACGGTCAGGGGTAACAGTCCCGGCTACAGAGGGACAGCATTCTGGGGTAACAGTCCCGGGTACAGAGGGCCAAACGGTCAGGGGTAACAGTCTCGGGTACAAACGGGCCGCATCGAGGGGTAACAATCCTGGGTAGAGAGGGGCAGCACGGTCAGGCGTAACAGTCCCAGGTACAGAAGGGCAGAATGGTCAGGGGTAACAGTCCTGGGTACAGAGGGGCAGCATTCAGGGGTAACAGTCTCAGGTACAGAGGGACAGAACGGTCAGGGGTAACAGTCCAGGGTACAGTGGGGCAGCACGGTCAGGGGTAACAGTCCAGGGTAGAGAGGGGCAGCACAGTCAGGGGTAACAGTCTCGGGTACAGGACAGCACGGTCAGGGGTAACAGTCCAGGGTACAGAGGGGTAGCGGGTAACAGTCCCGGGTACAGAGGGGCAGCACAGTCAGGGGTAACAGTCCTGGGTACCGAGGGGCAGCACAGTCAGGGGTAACAGTCCTGCGTACAGTTGGGCTCCATGGTCTGGGGTAAAAGTCTTGGGTACAGAGGAGTAGCATTCAGGGGTAACTGTCCTGGGTACAGATGGACAGCATGGTCAGGGGTAAGAGTCCTGGGTACAGAGATGGCAGCACGATCAGGGGTAACAGTCTCGGGTACAGAGGGGCAGCACGGTCAGGGGTAACAGACTCAGGTACAGAGGAGCAGCATGGTCTGGGGTAACAGTCCCGGGTACGGAGGGGCAGCACGGTCAGGGGTAACAGTACTGGGTACAGAGGGGCAGCACGGTCAGGGGTAACAGTCCTGGGTACAGAGGGGCAGCACGGTCAGGGGTAACAATCCAGGGCACAGAGGGACAGCACGGTCAATGGTAACAGTCCTGGGTACAGAGGGGCAGCATTTAAGGTTTTGAGTCCCAGCTACAGAGGGGCAGCATGGTCAGAGGTAACAGTCTCGTGTATAGTGGGGCAGCATCGAGGGATAACAGTGTCGTGTTCAGAGTGACAGCATAGTCAGGGGTAACAGCCCTGGGTACAGAGTGACAGCATAGTCAGGGGTAACAGTCCTGGGTACAGCGGGACAACATTCAGGGATAAAAGTCCCGTGTACAGAGGGGCAGCACGGTCAGGGTAACAGTCCCGGGTACAGAGGGACAGCACGGTCAGGGGTAACAGTCCTGGGTCCAGAGGTGCAGCGTGGTCTGGGGTAACAGTCCTTGGTACAGCAGGGCAGCACGGTCAGGGGTAACAGTCCTAGGTACAGAGGGGCAGCATGGTCAGGCGTAGCAGTCCTGGGTGTAGAGGGACAGCATCAAGGGGTAACAGTCTTGGGTAGAGAGGGGCAGCATGGTCAGGCGTAACAGTCCTGGGTACAGAGGAAGAGCATCGAGGGGTAACAATCCTGGGTAGAGAGGGGCAGCACGGTCAGGGGTAACAGTCCCGGGTACAGAGGGGCAGCATGATCAGGGGTAACAGTCCTGGTTACAGAGGGGCAACATTCAGGGGTAACAGGCCCCGGTTATAGGGGCAGCACGGTCAGGGGTAACAGTCCCGGGTACAGAGGGACAGCATTCTGGGGTAACAGTCCCGGGTACAGAGCGACAGCACGGTCAGTGGTAACATTCCCGGGTACAGAGGGGCAGCACGGTCAGGGGTAACAGTCCCGGGTACAGAGGGGCAGCACGGTCAATGGTAACAGTCCCGGGTACAGAGGGACAGTATGGTCTGGGGTAACAGTCCCGGGTACAGAGGGGCAGCACGGTCAGGGGTAACAGTCCCGGGTGTAGAGGGGCAGCACGGTCAATGGTAACAGTCCCGGGTACAGAGGGACAGTATGGTCTGGGGTAACAGTCCCTGGTACAGAGGGGAAGCACGGTCAGTGGTAACATTCCCGGGTACAGAGGGGCAGCACGGTCAGGGGTAACAGACTCAGGGACAGAGAAGCAGCATGGTCTGGGGTAACAGTCCCGGGTACAGAGGGGCAGCATTCAGGGGTAACAGTCCTGGGTACAGAGGGGCAGCACGGTCAGGGGTAACAGTCCCGGGTACAGAGCGACAGCACGGTCAGTGGTAACATTCCCGGGTACAGAGGGGCAGCACGGTCAGGGGTAACAGACTCAGGTACAGAGGAGCAGCACGGTCAGGGGTAACAGTCCCGGGTGCAGAGGGGCAGCACGGTCAATGGTAACAGTCCCGGGTACAGAGGGACAGTATGGTCTGGGGTAACAGTCCCGGGTACAGAGGGGCAGCACGGTCAGGGGTAACAGTCCCAGGTACAGAGGGACAGCACGATCAGGGGTAACAGTCTCGGGTACAGAGCGACAGCACGGTCAGTGGTAACATTCCCGGGTACAGAGGTGCAGCACGGTCAGGGGTAACAGACTCAGGTACAGAGAAGCAGCATGGTCTGGGGTAACAGTCCCGGGTACAGAGGGGCAGCATTCAGGGGTAACAGTCCTGGGTACAGAGGGGCAGCACGGTCAGGGGTAACAGTCCTGGGTACAGAGGGGCAGCACGGTCAATGGTAACAGTCCCGGGTACAGAGGGGCAGCATTCAGGGGTAACAGTCCTGGGTACAGAGGGGCAGCAGGGTCAGGGGTAACAGTCCCGGGTGCAGAGGGGCAGCACGGTCAATGGTAACAGTCCCGGGTACAGAGGGGCAGCACGGTCAGGGGTAACAGTCCTGGGTACAGAGGGGCAGTATGGTCTGGGGTAACAGTCCCGGGTACAGAGGAGCAGCATTCAGGGGTAACAGTCCCGGGTACAGAGGGGCAGCTCGGTCAGGGGTAACAGTCCTGTGTACAGCAGCGCAGCACGGTCAGGGGTAACAGTCCCGGGTACAGAGGGGCAGCACGGTCAGGGGTAACAGTCCCGGGTACAGAGGGGCAGCATGGTCAGGGGTAACAATCCAGGGTACAGAGGGGCAGCAAGGTTAGGGGTAACAGTCCCGGGTACAAAGGGGCAGCATGATCAGGGGTAACAGTCCCGGTACAGAGGGGCAGCATTTAAGGTTTTGAGTCCCGGCTACAGAGGGGCAGCATGGTCAGAGGTAACAGTCTCGTGTATAGTGGGGCAGCATCGAGGGATAACAGTGTCGAGTTGAGAGTGACAGCATGGTCAGGGGTAACAGTCCTGGGTACAGAGTGACAGTATAGTCAGGGGTAACAGTTCTGGGTACAGCGGGACAACATTCAGGGATAAAAGTCCCGGGTACAGAGGGGCAGCACGGTCAGGGGTAACAGTCCCGGGTACAAAGGGGCAGCACGATCAGGGGTAACAGTCCTGGGTACAGAGGGGCAGCACAGTCAGGGGTAACAGTCCTGGGTAAAGAGGGGCAACATTCAGGGGTAACAGGCCCCGGTACAGAGGGGCAGCACGGTCAGGGTAACAGTCCCGGGTACAGAGGGACAGCACGGTCAGGGTAACAGTCCCGGGTACAGAGGGACAGCACGGTCAGGGGTAACAGTCCTGGGTACAGAGGTGCAGCGTGGTCTGGGGTAACAGTCCTTGGTACAGCAGGGCAGCACGGTCAGGGGTAACAGTCCTAGGTACAAAGGGGCAGCATGGTCAAGCGTAGCAGTCCTGGGTACAGAGGGACAGCATCAAGGGGTAACAATCTTGGGTAGAGAGGTGCAGCATGGTCAGGCGTAACAGTCCTTGGTACAGAGGAACAGCATCGAGGGGTAACAATCCTGGGTAGAGAGGGGCAGCACGGTCATGGGTAACAGTCCCGGGTACAGAGGGGCAGCATGATCAGGGGTAACAGTCCTGGTTACAGAGGGGCAACATTCACGGGTAACAGGCCCCGGTTATAGGGGCAGCACGGTCAGGGGTAACAGTCCCAGGTACAGAGGGACAGCACGATCAGGGGTAACAGTCTCGGGTACAGAGCGACAGCACGGTCAGTGGTAACATTCCCGGGTACAGAGGTGCAGCACGGTCAGGGGTAACAGACTCAGGTACAGAGAAGCAGCATGGTCTGGGGTAACAGTCCCGGGTACAGAGGGGCAGCATTCAGGGGTAACAGTCCTGGGTACAGAGGGGCAGCACGGTCAGGGGTAACAGTCCTGGGTACAGAGGGGCAGCACGGTCAATGGTAACAGTCCTGGGTACAGAGGGGCAGCATTCAGGGGTAACAGTCCTGGGTACAGAGGGGCAGCAGGGTCAGGGGTAACAGTCCCGGGTGCAGAGGGGCAGCACGGTCAATGGTAACAGTCCCGGGTACAGAGGGGCAGCACGGTCAGGGGTAACAGTCCTGGGTACAGAGGGGCAGTATGGTCTGGGGTAACAGTCCCGGGTACAGAGGAGCAGCATTCAGGGGTAACAGTCCCGGGTACAGAGGGGCAGCTCGGTCAGGGGTAACAGTCCCGGGTACAGAGGGGCAGCACGGTCAATGGTAACAGTCCCGGGTACAGAGGGGCAGCATTCAGGGGTAACAGTCCTGGGTACAGAGGGGCAGCAGGGTCAGGGGTAACAGTCCCGGGTGCAGAGGGGCAGCACGGTCAATGGTAACAGTCCCGGGTACAGAGGGGCAGCACGGTCAGGGGTAACAGTCCTGGGTACAGAGGGGCAGTATGGTCTGGGGTAACAGTCCCGGGTACAGAGGAGCAGCATTCAGGGGTAACAGTCCCGGGTACAGAGGGGCAGCTCAGTCAGGGGTAACAGTCCTGTGTACAGCAGCGCAGCACGGTCAGGGGTAACAGTCCCGGGTACAGAGGGGCAGCACGGTCAGGGGTAACAGTCCCGGGTACAGAGGGGCAGCATGGTCAGGGGTAACAATCCAGGGTACAGAGGGGCAGCAAGGTTAGGGGTAACAGTCCCGGGTACAAAGGGGCAGCATGATCAGGGGTAACAGTCCCGGTACAGAGGGGCAGCATTTAAGGTTTTGAGTCCCGGCTACAGAGGGGCAGCATGGTCAGAGGTAACAGTCTCGTGTATAGTGGGGCAGCATCGAGGGATAACAGTGTCGAGTTGAGAGTGACAGCATGGTCAGGGGTAACAGTCCTGGGTACAGAGTGACAGTATAGTCAGGGGTAACAGTTCTGGGTACAGCGGGACAACATTCAGGGATAAAAGTCCCGGGTACAGAGGGGCAGCACGGTCAGGGGTAACAGTCCCGGGTACAAAGGGGCAGCACGATCAGGGGTAACAGTCCTGGGTACAGAGGGGCAGCACAGTCAGGGGTAACAGTCCTGGGTAAAGAGGGGCAACATTCAGGGGTAACAGGCCCCGGTACAGAGGGGCAGCCCGGTCAGGGTAACAGTCCCGGGTACAGAGGGACAGCACGGTCAGGGTAACAGTCCCGGGTACAGAGGGACAGCACGGTCAGGGGTAACAGTCCTGGGTACAGAGGTGCAGCGTGGTCTGGGGTAACAGTCCTTGGTACAGCAGGGCAGCACGGTCAGGGGTAACAGTCCTAGGTACAAAGGGGCAGCATGGTCAAGCGTAGCAGTCCTGGGTACAGAGGGACAGCATCAAGGGGTAACAATCTTGGGTAGAGAGGTGCAGCATGGTCAGGCGTAACAGTCCTTGGTACAGAGGAACAGCATCGAGGGGTAACAATCCTGGGTAGAGAGGGGCAGCACGGTCATGGGTAACAGTCCCGGGTACAGAGGGGCAGCATGATCAGGGGTAACAGTCCTGGTTACAGAGGGGCAACATTCACGGGTAACAGGCCCCGGTTATAGGGGCAGCACGGTCAGGGGTAACAGTCCCAGGTACAGAGGGACAGCACGATCAGGGGTAACAGTCTCGGGTACAGAGCGACAGCACGGTCAGTGGTAACATTCCCGGGTACAGAGGTGCAGCACGGTCAGGGGTAACAGACTCAGGTACAGAGAAGCAGCATGGTCTGGGGTAACAGTCCCGGGTACAGAGGGGCAGCATTCAGGGGTAACAGTCCTGGGTACAGAGGGGCAGCACGGTCAGGGGTAACAGTCCTGGGTACAGAGGGGCAGCACGGTCAATGGTAACAGTCCTGGGTACAGAGGGGCAGCATTCAGGGGTAACAGTCCTGGGTACAGAGGGGCAGCAGGGTCAGGGGTAACAGTCCCGGGTGCAGAGGGGCAGCACGGTCAATGGTAACAGTCCCGGGTACAGAGGGGCAGCACGGTCAGGGGTAACAGTCCTGGGTACAGAGGGGCAGTATGGTCTGGGGTAACAGTCCCGGGTACAGAGGAGCAGCATTCAGGGGTAACAGTCCCGGGTACAGAGGGGCAGCTCGGTCAGGGGTAACAGTCCTGTGTACAGCAGCGCAGCACGGTCAGGGGTAACAGTCCCGGGTACAGAGGGGCAGCACGGTCAGGGGTAACAGTCCCGGGTACAGAGGGGCAGCATGGTCAGGGGTAACAATCCAGGGTACAGAGGGGCAGCAAGGTTAGGGGTAACAGTCCCGGGTACAAAGGGGCAGCATGATCAGGGGTAACAGTCCCAGTACAGAGGGGCAGCATTTAAGGTTTTGAGTCCCGGCTACATAGGGGCAGCATGGTCAGAGGTAACAGTCTCGTGTATAGTGGGGCAGCATCGAGGGATAACAGTGTCGAGTTGAGAGTGACAGCATGGTCAGGGGTAACAGTCCTGGGTACAGAGTGACAGTATAGTCAGGGGTAACAGTTCTGGGTACAGCGGGACAACATTCAGGGATAAAAGTCCCGGGTACAGAGGGGCAGCACGGTCAGGGGTAACAGTCCCAGGTACAAAGGGGCAGCACGATCAGGGGTAACAGTCCTGGGTACAGAGGGGCAGCACAGTCAGGGGTAACAGTCCTGGGTAAAGAGGGGCAACATTCAGGGGTAACAGGCCCCGGTACAGAGGGGCAGCCCGGTCAGGGTAACAGTCCCGGGTACAGAGGGACAGCACGGTCAGGGTAACAGTCCCGGGTACAGAGGGACAGCACGGTCAGGGGTAACAGTCCTGGGTACAGAGGTGCAGCGTGGTCTGGGGTAACAGTCCTTGGTACAGCAGGGCAGCACGGTCAGGGGTAACAGTCCTAGGTACAAAGGGGCAGCATGGTCAAGCGTAGCAGTCCTGGGTACAGAGGGACAGCATCAAGGGGTAACAATCTTGGGTAGAGAGGTGCAGCATGGTCAGGCGTAACAGTCCTTGGTACAGAGGAACAGCATCGAGGGGTAACAATCCTGGGTAGAGAGGGGCAGCACGGTCATGGGTAACAGTCCCGGGTACAGAGGAGCAGCATGATCAGGGGTAACAGTCCTGGTTACAGAGGGGCAACATTCACGGGTAACAGGCCCCGGTTATAGGGGCAGCACGGTCAGGGGTAACAGTCCCGGGTACAGAGGGGCAGCACGGTCAGGGGTAACAGACTCAGGTACAGAGGAGCAGCATTGTCTGGGGTAACAGTCCCGGGTACAGAGGGGCAGCATTCAGGGGTAACAGTCCCGGTTTCAGAGGGGCAGCACCGTCAGGGGTAACAGTCCCGTGTGCAGAGGGGCAGCACGGTCAATGGTAACAGTCCCGAGTACAGAGGGGCAGTATGGTCTGGGGTAACAGTCCCGGGTACAGAGGGACAGCACGATCAGGGGTAACAGTCTCGGGTACAGAGCGACAGCACGGTCAGGGGTAACAGACTCAGGTACAGAGAAGCAGCATGGTCTGGGGTAACAGACCCGGATTCAGAGTGGCAGCATTCAGGGGTAACAGTCCTTGGTACAGAGGGGCAGCACGGTCAGGGGTAACAGTCCTGTGTACAGCAGCGCTGCACGGTCAGGGGTAACAGTCCCGGGTACAGAGGAGCAGCATTCAGGGGTAACAGTCCCGGGTACAGAGGGGCAGCTCGGTCAGGGGTAACAGTCCTGTGTACAGCAGCGCAGCACGGTCAGGGGTAACAGTCCTGGGTACAGAGGGGCAGCTCGGTCAGGGGTAACAGTCCCGGGTACAGAGGGGCAGCACGGTCAGGGGTAACAATCCAGGGTACAGAGGGGCAGCAAGGTTAGGGGTAACAGTCCCGGGTACAAAGGGGCAGCACGGTCAGGGGTAACAGTCCCGGGTACTGAGCGACAGCACGGTCAGTGGTAACATTCCCGGGTACAGAGGGGCAGCACGGTCAGGGGTAACAGACTCAGGTACAGAGGGGCAGCACGGTCAATGGTAACAGTCCCGAGTACAGAGGGGCAGCATTCAGGGGTAACAGTCCTGGGTACAGAGGGGCAGCACCGTCAGGGGTAACAGTCCCGTGTGCAGAGGGGCAGCACGGTCAATGGTAACAGTCCCGAGTACAGAGGGGCAGTATGGTCTGGGGTAACAGTCCCGGGTACAGAGGGGCAGCACGGTCAGGGGTAACAGTCCCAGGTACAGAGGGACAGCACGATCAGGGGTAACAGTCTCGGGTACAGAGCGACAGCACGGTCAGTGGTAACATTCCCGGGTACAGAGGGGCAGCACGGTCAGGGGTAACAGACTCAGGTACAGAGAAGCAGCATGGTCTGGGGTAACAGTCCCGGATTCAGAGTGGCAGCATTCAGGGGTAACAGTCCTTGGTACAGAGGGGCAGCACGGTCAGGGGTAACAGTCCTGTGTACAGCAGCGCTGCACGGTCAGGGGTAACAGTCCCGGGTACAGAGGGGCTGCAGGGTCAGGGGTAACAGTCCCGGTTACAGAGGGGCAGCACGGTCAGGGGTAACAGTCCCGGTACAGAGGGGCAGCATTTAAGGTTTTGAGTCCCGGCTACAGAGGGGCAGCATGGTCAGAGGTAACAGTCTCGTGTATAGTGGGGCAGCATCGAAGGATAACAGTGTCGAGTTCAGAGTGACAGCATGGTCAGGGGTAACAGTCCTGGGTACAGAGTGACAGCATAGTCAGGGGTAACAGTCCTGGGTACAGCGGGACAACATTCAGGGATAAAAGTCCCGTGTACAGAGGGGCAGCATGGTCAGGGGTAACAGTCCCGGGTACAAAGGGGCAGCACGGTCAGGGGTAACAGTCCCGGGTACAAAGGGGCAGCACGATCAGGGGTAACAGTCCCGGGTACAGAGGGGCAGCACAGTCAGGGGTAACAGTCCTGGGTAAAGAGGGGCAACATTCAGGGGTAACAGGCCCCGGTACAGAGGGGCAGCACGGTCAGGGTAACAGTCCCGGGTAGAGAGGGACAGCACGGTCAGGGGTAACAGTCCTGGGTACAGAGGTGCAGCACGGTCAGGGGTAACAGTCCTAGGTACAGAGGGGCAGCATGGTCAGGCGTAGCAGTCCTGGGTACAGAGGGACAGCATTAAGGGGTAACAATCCTGGGTAGAGAGGGGCAGCACGGTCAGGGGTAACAGTCCTGGGTCCAGAGGAACAGCATCGAGGGGTAACAATCCTGGGTAGAGAGGGGCAGCACGGTCAGGGGTAACAGTCCCGGGTACAAAGGGGCAGCACGATCAGGGGTAACAGTCCCGGGTACAGAGGGACAGCATTCAGGGGTAACAGTCTCGGGTACAAAGGGGCCGCATCGAGGTGTAACAATCCTGGGTAGAGAGGGGCAGCACGGTCAGGGGTAACAGTCCCAGGTACAGAAGGGCAGAATGGTCAGCGGTAACAGTCCTGGGTACAGAGGAGCAGCACAGTCAGGGGTAACAGTCTCGGGTACAGAGGACAGCACGGTCAGGGGTAACAGTCCAGGGTACAGAGGGGCAGCACGGTCAGGGGTAACAGTCCAGGGTACAGAGGGGCAGCACAGTCAGGGGTAACAGTCTCGGGTACAGAGGACAGCACGGTCAGGGGTAACAGTCCAGGGTACAGAGGGGTAGCGGGTAACAGTCCCGGGTACAGAGGGGCAGCACAGTCAGGGGTAACAGTCCAGGGTACAGAGGGGTAGCGGGTAACAGTCCCGGGTACAGAGGGGCAGCACAGTCAGGGGTAACAGTCTCGGGTACAGAGGACAGCACGGTCAGGGGTAACAGTCCAGGGTACAGAGGGGTAGTGGGTAACAGTCCCGGGTACAGAGGGGCAGCACAGTCAGGGGTAACAGTCCTGGGTACAGAGGGGCAGCACAGTCAGGGGTAACAGTCCTGCGTACAGTGGGGCTGCATGGTCTGGGGTAAAAGTCTTGAGTACAGAGGAGTAGCATTCAGGGGTAACTGTCCTGGGTACAGAGGGACAGCTTGGTCAGGGGTAACAGTCCTGGGTACAGAGATGGCAGCACGATCAGGGGTAACAGTCTCGGGTACAGAGGGGCAGCACGGTCAGGGGTAACAGACTCAGGTACAGAGGAGCAGCATGGTCTGGGGTAACAGTCCCGGATACAGAGGGGCAGCATTCAGGGGTAACAGTACTGGGTACAGAGGGGCAGCACAGTCAGGGGTAACAGTCCCAGGTACAGAGGGACAGCACGATCAGGGGTAACAGTCTCGGGTACAGAGCGACAGCACGGTGAGTGGTAACATTCCCGGGTACAGAGGGGCAGCACGGGTCAGGGGTAACAAACTCAGGTACAGAGAAGCAGCATGGTCTGGGGTAACAGTCCCGGGTACAGAGGGGCAGCATTCAGGGGTAACAGTCCTGGGTACAGAGGGGCAGCACGGTCAGGGGTAACAGTCCCGGGTGCAGAGGGGCAGCACGGTCAATGGTAACAGTCCCGGGTACAGAGGGGCAGCTCGGTCAGGGGTAACAGTCCTGTGTACAGAGGGGCAGTATGGTCTGGGGTAACAGTCCTGTGTACAGAGGGACAGCATTATGGGGTAACAGTCCTGGGTACAGCAGCGTAGCACGGTCAGGGGTAACAGTCCTGGGTACAGAGGGGCATCATGGTCAGGGGTAACAGTCCCGGGTAGAGAGGGGCAGCATGGTCAGGGGTAACAGTCCGGGGTAGAGCGGGGCAGCATGGTCAGGGGTAACAGTCCGGGGTAGAGCGGGGCAGCATGGTCAGGCGTAACAGTCCTGGGGATAAAGTGAGGTCTGCAGATGCTGGAGATCAGAGGTGAAAATGTGTTGCTGGAAAAGCGCAGCAGATCAGGCAGCATCCAGGGAACAGGAGAATGGACGTTTCGGGCATAAGCCCTTCTTCAGCACAGTCAGGGGTAACAGTCCCGGGTACAGAGGGGCAGCATTTAAGGTTTTGAGTCCCGGAAACAGAGGGGCAGCATGGTCAGAGGTAACAGTCTCGTGTATAGTGGGGCAGCATCGAAGGATAACAGTGTCGAGTTCAGAGTGACAGCATGGTCAGGGGTAACAGTCCTGGGTACAGAGTGACAGCATTGTCAGGGGTAACAGTCCTGGGTACAGCGGGACAACATTCAGGGATAAAAGTCCCGGGTACAGAGGGGCAGCACGGTCAGGGGTAACAGTCCCGGGTACAAAGGGGCAGCACGATCAGGGGTAACAGTCCCGGGTACAGAGGGGCAGCACAGTCAGGGGTAACAGTCCTGGGTAAAGAGGGGCAACATTCAGGGGTAACAGGCCCCGGTACAGAGGGGCAGCACGGTCAGGGTAACAGTCCCGGGTACAGAGGGACAGCATTCTGGGGTAACAGTCCCGGGTACAGAGGGGCAGCATGGTCAAGCGTAGCAGTCCTGGGTACAGAGGGACAGCATCAAGGGGTAACAATCTTGGGTAGAGAGGGGCAGCATGGTCAGGCATAACAGTCCTGGGTACAGAGGAACAGCATCGAGGGGTAACAATCCTGGGTAGAGAGGGGCAGCACGGTCAGGGGTAACAGTCCCGGGTACAGAGGGGCAGCATGATCAGGGGTAACAGTCCTGGTTACAGAGGGGCAACATTCAGGGGTAACAGGCCCCGGTTATAGGGGCAGCACGGTCAGGGGTAACAGTCCCGGCTACAGAGGGACAGCATTCTGGGGTAACAGTCCCGGGTACAGAGGGCCAAACGGTCAGGGGTAACAGTCTCGGGTACAAAGGGGCCGCATCGAGGGGTAACAATCCTGGGTAGAGAGGGGCAGCACGGTCAGGCGTAACAGTCCCAGGTACAGAAGGGCAGAATGGTCAGGGGTAACAGTCCTGGGTACAGAGGGGCAGCATTCAGGGGTAACAGTCTCAGGTACAGAGGGACAGAACGGTCAGGGGTAACAGTCCAGGGTACAGTGGGGCAGCACGGTCAGGGGTAACAGTCCAGGGTAGAGAGGGGCAGCACAGTCAGGGGTAACAGTCTCGGGTACAGGACAGCACGGTCAGGGGTAACAGTCCATGGTACAGAGGGGTAGCGGGTAACAGTCCCGGGTACAGAGGGGCAGCACAGTCAGGGGTAACAGTCCTGGGTACCGAGGGGCAGCACAGTCAGGGGTAACAGTCCTGCGTACAGTGGGGCTGCATGGTCTGGGGTAAAAGTCTTGGGTACAGAGGAGTAGCATTCAGGGGTAACTGTCCTGGGTACAGATGGACAGCATGGTCAGGGGTAAGAGTCCTGGGTACAGAGATGGCAGCACGATCAGGGGTAACAGTCTCGGGTACAGAGGGGCAGCACGGTCAGGGGTAACAGACTCAGGTACAGAGGAGCAGCATGGTCTGGGGTAACAGTCCCGGGTACAGAGGGGCAGCATTCAGGGGTAACAGTACTGGGTACAGAGGGGCAGCACGGTCAGGGGTAACAGTCCTGGGTACAGAGGGGCAGCACGGTCAGGGGTAACAATCCAGGGCACAGAGGGACAGCACGGTCAATGGTAACAGTCCTGGGTACAGAGGGGCAGCATTTAAGGTTTTGAGTCCCAGCTACAGAGGGGCAGCATGGTCAGAGGTAACAGTCTCGTGTATAGTGGGGCAGCATCGAGGGATAACAGTGTCGTGTTCAGAGTGACAGCATAGTCAGGGGTAACAGCCCTGGGTACAGAGTGACAGCATAGTCAGGGGTAACAGTCCTGGGTACAGCGGGACAACATTCAGGGATAAAAGTCCCGTGTACAGAGGGGCAGCACGGTCAGGGTAACAGTCCCGGGTACAGAGGGACAGCACGGTCAGGGGTAACAGTCCTGGGTACAGAGGTGCAGCGTGGTCTGGGGTAACAGTCCTTGGTACAGCAGGGCAGCACGGTCAGGGGTAACAGTCCTAGGTACAGAGGGGCAGCATGGTCAGGCGTAGCAGTCCTGGGTGCAGAGGGACAGCATCAAGGGGTAACAATCTTGGGTAGAGAACTGCAGCGTGGTCAGGCGTAACAGTCCTGGGTACAGAGGAAGAGCATCGAGGGGTAACAATCCTGGGTAGAGAGGGGCAGCACGGTCAGGGGTAACAGTCCCGGGTACAGAGGGGCAGCATGATCAGGGGTAACAGTCCTGGTTACAGAGGGGCAACATTCAGGGGTAACAGGCCCCGGTTATAGGGGCAGCACGGTCAGGGGTAACAGTCCCGGGTACAGAGGGACAGCATTCTGGGGTAACAGTCCCGGGTACAGAGCGACAGCACGGTCAGTGGTAACATTCCCGGGTACAGAGGGGCAGCACGGTCAGGGGTAACAGACTCAGGTACAGAGGAGCAGCATTGTCTGGGGTAACAGTCCCGGGTACAGAGGGACAGCACGGTCAATGGTAACAGTCCCGGGTACAGAGGGACAGTATGGTCTGGGGTAACAGTCCCGGGTACAGAGGGGCAGCACGGTCAGGGGTAACAGTCCCGGGTGTAGAGGGGCAGCACGGTCAATGGTAACAGTCCCGGGTACAGAGGGACAGTATGGTCTGGGGTAACAGTCCCGGGTACAGAGGGGCAGCACGGTCAGGGGTAACAGTCCCGGGTGTAGAGGGGCAGCACGGTCAATGGTAACAGTCCCGGGTACAGAGGGACAGTATGGTCTGGGGTAACAGTCCCTGGTACAGAGGGGAAGCACGGTCAGTGGTAACATTCCCGGGTACAGAGGGGCAGCACGGTCAGGGGTAACAGACTCAGGGACAGAGAAGCAGCATGGTCTGGGGTAACAGTCCCGGGTACAGAGGGGCAGCATTCAGGGGTAACAGTCCCGGGTACAGAGGGGCAGCACGGTCAGGGGTAACAGTCCCGGGTACAGAGCGACAGCACGGTCAGTGGTAACATTCCCGGGTACAGAGGGGCAGCACGGTCAGGGGTAACAGACTCAGGTACAGAGGAGCAGCACGGTCAGGGGTAACAGTCCCGGGTGCAGAGGGGCAGCACGGTCAATGGTAACAGTCCCGGGTACAGAGGGGCAGCATTCAGGGGTAACAGTCCTGGGTACAGAGGGGCAGCAGGGTCAGGGGTAACAGTCCCGGGTGCAGAGGGGCAGCACGGTCAATGGTAACAGTCCCGGGTACAGAGGGGCAGCACGGTCAGGGGTAACAGTCCCGGGTACAGAGCGACAGCACGGTCAGTGGTAACATTCCCGGGTACAGAGGGGCAGCACGGTCAGGGGTAACAGACTCAGGTACAGAGGAGCAGCACGGTCAGGGGTAACAGTCCCGGGTGCAGAGGGGCAGCACGGTCAATGGTAACAGTCCCGGGTACAGAGGGACAGTATGGTCTGGGGTAACAGTCCCGGGTACAGAGGGGCAGCACGGTCAGGGGTAACAGTCCCAGGTACAGAGGGACAGCACGATCAGGGGTAACAGTCTCGGGTACAGAGCGACAGCACGGTCAGTGGTAACATTCCCGGGTACAGAGGTGCAGCACGGTCAGGGGTAACAGACTCAGGTACAGAGAAGCAGCATGGTCTGGGGTAACAGTCCCGGGTACAGAGGGGCAGCATTCAGGGGTAACAGTCCTGGGTACAGAGGGGCAGCACGGTCAGGGGTAACAGTCCTGGGTACAGAGGGGCAGCACGGTCAATGGTAACAGTCCCGGGTACAGAGGGGCAGCATTCAGGGGTAACAGTCCTGGGTACAGAGGGGCAGCAGGGTCAGGGGTAACAGTCCCGGGTGCAGAGGGGCAGCACGGTCAATGGTAACAGTCCCGGGTACAGAGGGGCAGCACGGTCAGGGGTAACAGTCCTGGGTACAGAGGGGCAGCACGGTCAGGGGTAACAGTCCTGGGTACAGAGGGGCAGTATGGTCTGGGGTAACAGTCCCGGGTACAGAGGAGCAGCATTCAGGGGTAACAGTCCCGGGTACAGAGGGGCAGCTCGGTCAGGGGTAACAGTCCTGTGTACAGCAGCGCAGCACGGTCAGGGGTAACTGTCCCGGGTACAGAGGGGCAGCACGGTCAGGGGTAACAGTCCCGGGTACAGAGGGGCAGCATGGTCAGGGGTAACAATCCAGGGTACAGAGGGGCAGCAAGGTTAGGGGTAACAGTCCCGGGTACAAAGGGGCAGCATGATCAGGGGTAACAGTCCCGGTACAGAGGGGCAGCATTTAAGGTTTTGAGTCCCGGCTACAGAGGGGCAGCATGGTCAGAGGTAACAGTCTCGTGTATAGTGGGGCAGCATCGAGGGATAACAGTGTCGAGTTGAGAGTGACAGCATGGTCAGGGGTAACAGTCCTGGGTACAGAGTGACAGTATAGTCAGGGGTAACAGTTCTGGGTACAGCGGGACAACATTCAGGGATAAAAGTCCCGGGTACAGAGGGGCAGCACGGTCAGGGGTAACAGTCCCGGGTACAAAGGGGCAGCACGATCAGGGGTAACAGTCCTGGGTACAGAGGGGCAGCACAGTCAGGGGTAACAGTCCTGGGAAAAGAGGGGCAACATTCAGGGGTAACAGGCCCCAGTACAGAGGGGCAGCCCGGTCAGGGTAACAGTCCCGGGTACAGAGGGACAGCACGGTCAGCGTAACAGTCCCGGGTACAGAGGGACAGCACGGTCAGGGGTAACAGTCCTGGGTACAGAGGTGCAGCGTGGTCTGGGGTAACAGTCCTTGGTACAGCAGGGCAGCACGGTCAGGGGTAACAGTCCTAGGTACAAAGGGGCAGCATGGTCAAGCGTAGCAGTCCTGGGTACAGAGGGACAGCATCAAGGGGTAACAATCTTGGGTAGAGAGGTGCAGCATGGTCAGGCGTAACAGTCCTTGGTACAGAGGAACAGCATCGAGGGGTAACAATCCTGGGTAGAGAGGGGCAGCACGGTCATGGGTAACAGTCCCGGGTACAGAGGGGCAGCATGATCAGGGGTAACAGTCCTGGTTACAGAGGGGCAACATTCACGGGTAACAGGCCCCGGTTATAGGGGCAGCACGGTCAGGGGTAACAGTCCCGGGTACAGAGGGACAGCATTCTGGGGTAACAGTCCCGGGTACAGAGCGACAGCACGGTCAGTGGTAACATTCCCGGGTACAGAGGGGCAGCACGGTCAGGGGTAACATTCCCGGGTACAGAGGGGCAGCACGGTCAGGGGTAACAGACTCAGGTACAGAGGAGCAGCATGGTCTGGGGTAACAGTCCTGGATTCAGAGGGGCAGCATTCAGGGCTAACAGTCCTGGGTACAGAGGGGCAGCACGGTCAGGGGTAAAAGTCCCGGGTGTAGAGGGGCAGCACGGTCAATGGTAACAGTCCCGGGTACAGAGGGACAGTATGGTCTGGGGTAACAGTCCCGGGTACAGAGGGGCAGCACGGTCAGGGGTAACAGTCCTGGTTACAGAGGGGCAACATTCAGGGGTAACAGGCCCCGGTTATAGGGGCAGCACGGTCAGGGGTAACAGTCCCGGCTACAGAGGGACAGCATTCTGGGGTAACAGTCCCGGGTACAGAGGGCCAAACGGTCAGGGGTAACAGTCTCGGGTACAAAGGGGCCGCATCGAGGGGTAACAATCCTGGGTAGAGAGGGGCAGCACGGTCAGGCGTAACAGTCCCAGGTACAGAAGGGCAGAATGGTCAGGGGTAACAGTCCTGGGTACAGAGGGGCAGCATTCAGGGGTAACAGTCTCAGGTACAGAGGGACAGAACGGTCAGGGGTAACAGTCCAGGGTACAGTGGGGCAGCACGGTCAGGGGTAACAGTCCAGGGTAGAGAGGGGCAGCACAGTCAGGGGTAACAGTCTCGGGTACAGGACAGCACGGTCAGGGGTAACAGTCCATGGTACAGAGGGGTAGCGGGTAACAGTCCCGGGTACAGAGGGGCAGCACAGTCAGGGGTAACAGTCCTGGGTACCGAGGGGCAGCACAGTCAGGGGTAACAGTCCTGCGTACAGTGGGGCTGCATGGTCTGGGGTAAAAGTCTTGGGTACAGAGGAGTAGCATTCAGGGGTAACTGTCCTGGGTACAGATGGACAGCATGGTCAGGGGTAAGAGTCCTGGGTACAGAGATGGCAGCACGATCAGGGGTAACAGTCTCGGGTACAGAGGGGCAGCACGGTCAGGGGTAACAGACTCAGGTACAGAGGAGCAGCATGGTCTGGGGTAACAGTCCCAGGTACAGAGGGGCAGCATTCAGGGGTAACAGTACTGGGTACAGAGGGGCAGCACGGTCAGGGGTAACAGTCCTGGGTACAGAGGGGCAGCACGGTCAGGGGTAACAATCCAGGGCACAGAGGGACAGCACGGTCAATGGTAACAGTCCTGGGTACAGAGGGGCAGCATTTAAGGTTTTGAGTCCCAGCTACAGAGGGGCAGCATGGTCAGAGGTAACAGTCTCGTGTATAGTGGGGCAGCATCGAGGGATAACAGTGTCGTGTTCAGAGTGACAGCATAGTCAGGGGTAACAGCCCTGGGTACAGAGTGACAGCATAGTCAGGGGTAACAGTCCTGGGTACAGCGGGACAACATTCAGGGATAAAAGTCCCGTGTACAGAGGGGCAGCACGGTCAGGGTAACAGTCCCGGGTACAGAGGGACAGCACGGTCAGGGGTAACAGTCCTGGGTACAGAGGTGCAGCGTGGTCTGGGGTAACAGTCCTTGGTACAGCAGGGCAGCACGGTCAGGGGTAACAGTCCTAGGTACAGAGGGGCAGCATGGTCAGGCGTAGCAGTCCTGGGTGCAGAGGGACAGCATCAAGGGGTAACAGTCTTGGGTAGAGAGGGGCAGCATGGTCAGGCGTAACAGTCCTGGGTACAGAGGAAGAGCATCGAGGGGTAACAATCCTGGGTAGAGAGGGGCAGCACGGTCAGGGGTAACAGTCCCGGGTACAGAGGGGCAGCATGATCAGGGGTAACAGTCCTGGTTACAGAGGGGCAACATTCAGGGGTAACAGGCCCCGGTTATAGGGGCAGCACGGTCAGGGGTAACAGTCCCGGGTACAGATGGACAGCATTCTGGGGTAACAGTCCCGGGTACAGAGCGACAGCACGGTCAGTGGTAACATTCCCGGGTACAGAGGGGCAGCACGGTCAGGGGTAACATTCCCGGGTACAGAGGGGCAGCACGGTCAGGGGTAACATTCCCGGGTACAGAGGGGCAGCACGGTCAGGGGTAACAGACTCAGGTACAGAGGAGCAGCATTTTCTGGGGTAACAGTCCTGGATTCAGAGGGGCAGCATTCAGGGCTAACAGTCCTGGGTACAGAGGGGCAGCACGGTCAATGGTAACAGTCCCGGGTACAGAGGGACAGTATGGTCTGGGGTAACAGTCCCTGGTACAGAGGGGAAGCACGGTCAGTGGTAACATTCCCGGGTACAGAGGGGCAGCACGGTCAGGGGTAACAGACTCAGGGACAGAGAAGCAGCATGGTCTGGGGTAACAGTCCCGGGTACAGAGGGGCAGCATTCAGGGGTAACAGTCCCGGGTACAGAGGGGCAGCACGGTCAGGGGTAACAGTCCCGGGTACAGAGCGACAGCACGGTCAGTGGTAACATTCCCGGGTACAGAGGGGCAGCACGGTCAGGGGTAACAGACTCAGGTACAGAGGAGCAGCACGGTCAGGGGTAACAGTCCCGGGTACAGAGGGACAGTATGGTCTGGGGTAACAGTCCCGGGTACAGAGGGGCAGCACGGTCAGGGGTAACAGTCCTGGGTACAGAGGGGCAGTATGGTCTGGGGTAACAGTCCCGGGTACAGAGGAGCAGCATTCAGGGGTAACAGTCCCGGGTACAGAGGGGCAGCTCGGTCAGGGGTTACAGTCCTGTGTACAGCAGCGCAGCACGGTCAGGGGTAACAGTCCCGGGTACAGAGGGGCAGCACGGTCAGGGGTAACAGTCCCGGGTACAGAGGGGCAGCATGGTCAGGGGTAACAATCCAGGGTACAGAGGGGCAGCAAGGTTAGGGGTAACAGTCCCGGGTACAAAGGGGCAGCACGGTCAGGGGTAACAGTCCCGGGTACTGAGCGACAGCACGGTCAGTGGTAACATTCCCGGGTACAGAGGGGCAGCACGGTCAGGGGTAACAGACTCAGGTACAGAGGAGCAGCATTGTCTGGGGTAACAGTCCCGGGTACAGAGGGGCAGCACCGTCAGGGGTAACAGTCCCGTGTGCAGAGGGGCAGCACGGTCAATGGTAACAGTCCCGAGTACAGAGGGGCAGTATGGTCTGGGGTAACAGTCCCGGGTACAGAGGGGCAGCACGGTCAGGGGTAACAGTCCCAGGTACAGAGGGACAGCACGATCAGGGGTAACAGTCTCGGGTACAGAGCGACAGCACGGTCAGTGGTAACATTCCCGGGTACAGAGGGGCAGCACGGTCAGGGGTAACAGACTCAGGTACAGAGAAGCAGCATGGTCTGGGGTAACAGTCCCGGGTACAGAGGGGCAGCATTCAGGGGTAACAGTCCTTGGTACAGAGGGGCAGCACGGTCAGGGGTAACAGTCCTGTGTACAGCAGCGCTGCACGGTCAGGGGTAACAGTCCCGGGTACAGAGGGGCTGCAGGGTCAGGGGTAACAGTCCCGGTTACAGAGGGGCAGCACGGTCAGCGGTAACAGTCCCGGTACAGAGGGGCAGCATTTAAGGTTTTGAGTCCCGGCTACAGAGGGGCAGCATGGTCAGAGGTAACAGTCTCGTGTATAGTGGGGCAGCATCGAAGGATAACAGTGTCGAGTTCAGAGTGACAGCATGGTCAGGGGTAACAGTCCTGGGTACAGAGTGACAGCATAGTCAGGGGTAACAGTCCTGGGTACAGCGGGACAACATTCAGGGATAAAAGTCCCGTGTACAGAGTGGCAGCATGGTCAGGGGTAACAGTCCCGGGTACAAAGGGGCAGCACGGTCAGGGGTAACAGTCCTGGGTACAAAGGGGCAGCACGATCAGGTGTAACAGTCCCGGGTACAGAGTGGCAGCACAGTCAGGGGTAACAGTCCTGGGTAAAGAGGGGCAACATTCAGGGGTAACAGGCCCCGGTACAGAGGGGCAGCACGGTCAGGGTAACAGTCCCGGGTAGAGAGGGACAGCACGGTCAGGGGTAACAGTCCTTGGTACAGAGGTGCAGCACGGTCAGGGGTAACAGTCCTAGGTACAGAGGGGCAGCATGGTCAGGCGTAGCAGTCCTGGGTACAGAGGGACAGCATTAAGGGGTAACAATCTTGGGTAGAGAGGGGCAGCATGGTCAGGCGTAACAGTCCTGGGTCCAGAGGAACAGCATCGAGGGGTAACAATCCTGGGTAGAGAGGGGCAGCACGGTCAGGGGTAACAGTCCCGGGTACAAAGGGGCAGCACGATCAGGGGTAACAGTCCCGGGTACAGAGGGACAGCATTCAGGGGTAACAGTCTCGGGTACAAAGGGGCCGCATCGAGGTGTAACAATCCTGGGTAGAGAGGGGCAGCACGGTCAGGGGTAACAGTCCCAGGTACAGAAGGGCAGAATGGTCAGCGGTAACAGTCCTGGGTACAGAGGGGCAGCACAGTCAGGGGTAACAGTCTCGGGTACAGAGGACAGCACGGTCAGGGGTAACAGTACAGGGTACAGAGGGGCAGCACGGTCAGGGGTAACAGTCCAGGGTACAGAGGGGCAGCACAGTCAGGGGTAACAGTCTCGGGTACAGAGGACAGCACGGTCAGGGGTAACAGTCCAGGGTACAGAGGGGTAGCGGGTAACAGTCCCGGGTACAGAGGGGCAGCACAGTCAGGGGTAACAGTCCAGGGTACAGAGGGGTAGCGGGTAACAGTCCCGGGTACAGAGGGGCAGCACAGTCAGGGGTAACAGTCTGGGGTACAGAGGACAGCACGGTCAGGGGTAACAGTCCAGGGTACAGAGGGGTAGTGGGTAACAGTCCCGGGTACAGAGGGGCAGCACAGTCAGGGGTAACAGTCCTGGGTACAGAGGGGCAGCACAGTCAGGGGTAACAGTCCTGCGTACAGTGGGGCTGCATGGTCTGGGGTAAAAGTCTTGAGTACAGAGGAGTAGCATTCAGGGGTAACTGTCCTGGGTACAGAGGGACAGCTTGGTCAGGGGTAACAGTCCTGGGTACAGAGATGGCAGCACGATCAGGGGTAACAGTCTCGGGTACAGAGGGGCAGCACGGTCAGGGGTAACAGACTCAGGTACAGAGGAGCAACATGGTCTGGGGTAACAGTCCCGGATACAGAGGGGCAGCATTCAGGGGTAACAGTACTGGGTACAGAGGGGCAGCACAGTCAGGGGTAACAGTCCCAGGTACAGAGGGACAGCACGATCAGGGGTAACAGTCTCGGGTACAGAGCGACAGCACGGTGAGTGGTAACATTCCCGGGTACAGAGGGGCAGCACGGGTCAGGGGTAACAAACTCAGGTACAGAGAAGCAGCATGGTCTGGGGTAACAGTCCCGGGTACAGAGGGGCAGCATTCAGGGGTAACAGTCCTGGGTACAGAGGGGCAGCACGGTCAGGGGTAACAGTCCCGGGTGCAGAGGGGCAGCACGGTCAATGGTAACAGTCCCGGGTACAGAGGGGCAGCTCGGTCAGGGGTAACAGTCCTGTGTACAGAGGGGCAGTATGGTCTGGGGTAACAGTCCTGTGTACAGAGGGACAGCATTATGGGGTAACAGTCCTGGGTACAGCAGCGTAGCACGGTCAGGGGTAACAGTCCTGGGTACAGAGGGGCATCATGGTCAGGGGTAACAGTCCCGGGTAGAGAGGGGCAGCATGGTCAGGGGTAACAGTCCGGGGTAGAGCGGGGCAGCATGGTCAGGGGTAACAGTCCGGGGTAGAGCGGGGCAGCATGGTCAGGCGTAACAGTCCTGGGGATAAAGTGAGGTCTGCAGATGCTGGAGATCAGAGGTGAAAATGTGTTGCTGGAAAAGCGCAGCAGATCAGGCAGCATCCAGGGAACAGGAGAATGGACGTTTCGGGCATAAGCCCTTCTTCAGCACGGTCAGGGGTAACAGTCCCGGGTACAGAGGTTCAGCATTTAAGGTTTTGAGTCCCGGAAACAGAGGGGCAGCATGGTCAGAGGTAACAGTCTCGTGTATAGTGGGGCAGCATCGAAGGATAACAGTGTCGAGTTCAGAGTGACAGCATGGTCAGGGGTAACAGTCCTGGGTACAGAGTGACAGCATAGTCAGGGGTAACAGTCCTGGGTACAGCGGGACAACATTCAGGGATAAAAGTCCTGGGTACAGAGGGGCAGCACGGTCAGGGGTAACAGTCCCAGGTACAAAGAGGCAGCACGATCAGGGGTAACAGTCCCGGGTACAGAGGGGCAACATTCAGGGGTAACAGGCCCCGGTACAGAGGGGCAGTACGGTCAGGGGTAACATTCCCGGGTACAGAGGTGCAGCACGGTCAGGGGTAACAGTCCCGGGTACAGAGGTGCAGCACGGTCAGGGGTAACAGTCCCGGGTACAGAGGGAGAGCACGGTCAGGGTAACAGTCCCTGGTAAAGAGGGGCAACATTCAGGGGTAACAGGCCCCAGTACAGAGGGGCAACATTCAGGGGTAACAGTCCCGGGTACAGAGGGGCAGCACAGTCAGGGGTAACAGTCCCTGGTAAAGAGGGGCAACATTCAGGGGTAACAGGCCCCGGTACAGAGGGGCAACATTCAGGGGTAACAGTCCCGGGTACAGAGGGACAGCACGGTCAGGGTAACAGTCCCTGGTAAAGAGGGGCAACATTCAGGGGTAACAGTCCCGGGTACAGAGGGGCAGCACAGTCAGGGGTAACAGTCCTGGGTACAGAGTGACAGCATAGTCAGGGGTAACAGTCCTGGGTACAGAGGGGCAGCACGGTCAGGGGTAACAGTCCTGGGTACAGAGGAGCAGCATTCAGGGGCAACTATCCTGAGTACAGAGGGGCAGCATTCAGGTGTAACAGTCCCGGGTACAGAGGGGCAGCATTCAGGGGTAACTGTCCCGGGTACAGAGGGGCAACATTCAGGGGTAACAGTCCCGGGTACAGAGAGGCAGCACGGTCAGTGGTAACAGTCCCGGGTACAGACGGGCAGCACGGTCAAGGGTAACAGTCCTGGGTACAGAGGGGCAGCACGGTCAGGGGTAACAGTCTTGGGTACAGAGAGGCAGCATTCAGGGGTAATTGTACCGGGTACAGAGGGGCAGCACGGTCAGGGTTATCAGTCCCGGGTACAGAGGGGCATCACGGTCAGGGGTAACAGTCTCGGGAACTGAAGGGCAGCACGGTCAGGGGTAACAGTGTCGGGTGCAGAGGGGTAGCACGGTCAATGGTAACAGTCCCGGGTACAGAGGGGCAGTATGGTCTGGAGTAACAGTCCCGGGTACAGAGGAGCAGCATTCAGGGGTATCAGTCCCGGGTACAGAGGGGCAGCTCGGTCAGGGGTAACAGTCCTGTGTACAGCAGCGCAGCACGGTCAGAGGTAACAGTCCCGGGTACAGAGGGGCAGCACGGTCAGGGGTAACAGTCCCGGGTACAGAGGGGCAGCAGGGTCAGGAGTAACAGTCCCGGGTACAGAGGGGCAGCACGGTCAATGGTAACAGTCCCGGGTACAGAGGGGCAGCACGGTCAGGGGTAACAGTCCTGGGTACAGAGGGGCAGTATGGTCTGGGGTAACAGTCCCGGGTACAGAGGAGCAGCATTCAGGGGTAACAGTCCCGGGTACAGAGGGGCAGCTCGGTCAGGGGTAACAGTCCTGTGTACAGCAGCGCAGCACGGTCAGGGGTAACAGTCCCGGGTACAGAGGGGCAGCACGGTCAGGGGTAACAGTCCCGGGTACAGAGGGGCAGCATGGTCAGGGGTAACAATCCAGGGTAGAGAGGGGCAGCTTGGTCAGGGGTAACAGTCTCGTGTATAGTGGGGCAGCATCGAAGGATAACAGTGTCGAGTTCAGAGTGACAGCATGGTCAGGGGTAACAGCCCTGGGTACAGAGTGACAGCATAGTCAGGGGTAACAGTCCTGGGTACAGCGGGACAACATTCAGGGATAAACGTCCCGGGTACAGAGGGGCAGCACGGTCAGGGGTAACAGTCCCGGGTACAAAGGGGCAGCACGATCAGGGGTAACAGTCCCGGGTACAGAGGGGCAGCACAGTCAGGGGTAACAGTCCTGGGTAATGAGGGGCAACATTCAGGGGTAACAGGCCCCGGTACAGAGGGGCAGCACGGTCAGGGTAACAGTCCCGGGTACAGAGGGACAGCATTCTGGGGTAACAGTCCCGGGTACAGAGGGGCAGCACGGTCAGGGGTAACAGTCCTGGGTACAGAGGTGCAGCGTGGTCTGGGGTAACAGTCCTTGGTACAGCAGGGCAGCACGGTCAGGGGTAACAGTCCTAGGTACAGAGGGGCAGCATGGTCAGGCGTAGCAGTCCTGGATACAGAGGGACAGCATCAAGGGGTAACAATCTTGGGTAGAGAGGGGCAGCATGGTCAGGCGTAACAGTCCTGGGTACAGAGGAACAGCATCGAGGGGTAACAATCCTGGGTAGAGAGGGGCAGCACGGTCAGGGGTAACAGTCCCGGGTACAAAGGGGCAGCACGATCAGGGGTAACAGTCCTGGTTACAGAGGGGCAACATTCAGGGGTAACAGGCCCCGGTTATAGGGGCAGCACGGTCAGGGGTAACAGTCCCAGGTACAGAGGGACAGCATTCTGGGGTAACAGTCCCGGGTGCAGAGGGCCACACGGTCAGTGGTAACAGTCCCGGGTACAAAGGGGCCGCATCGAGGGGTAACAATCCTGGGTAGAGAGGGGCAGCACGGTCAGGGGTAACAGTCCCAAGTACAGAAGGGCAGAATGGTCAGGGGTAACAGTCCTGGGTACAGAGGGGCAGCATTCAGGGGTTACAGTCTCAGGTACAGAGGGACAGCACGGTCAGGGGTAACAGTCCAGGGTACAGAGGGGCAGCACGGTCAGGGGTAACAATCCAGGGTACAGAGGGGCAGCACAGTCAGGGGTAACAATCTCGGGTACAGAGGACAGCACGGTCAGGGGTAACAGTCCAGGGTACAGAGGGGCAGCACAGTCAGGGGTAACAGTCCTGGGTACAGAGGGGCAGCACAGTCAGGGGTAACAGTCCTGCGTACAGTGGGGCTGCATGGTCTGGGGTAAAAGTCTTGGGTACAGAGGAGTAGCATTCAGGGGTAACTGTCCCGGGTACAGAGGGACAGCATGGTCAGAGGTAACAGTCCTGGGTACAGAGATGGCAGCACGATCAGGGGTTACAGTCTCGGGTACAGAGGAGCAGCATGGTCTGGGGTAACAGTCCCGGATACAGAGGGGCAGCATTCAGGGGTAACAGTACTGGGTGCAGAGGGGCAGCACGGTCAGGGGTAACAGTCCCGGGTGCAGAGGGGCATCACGGTCAATGGTAACAGTCCTAGGTACAGAGGGGCAGCACGGTCAGGGGTAACAGTCCCAGGTACAGAGGGACTGCACGATCAGGGGTAACAGTCTCGGGTACAGAGCGACAGCACGGTGAGTGGTAACATTCCCGGGTACAGAGGTGCAGCACGGTCAGGGGTAACAGACTCAGGTACAGAGAAGCAGCATGGTCTGGGGTAACAGTCCTGGGTACAGAGGGGCAGCACGGTCAGGGGTAACAGTCCCGGGTGCAGAGGGGCAGCACGATCAATGGTAACAGTCCCGGGTACAGAGGGGCAGCACAGTCAGGGGTAACAGTCCCGGGTAGAGAGGGGCAGCATGGTCAGGGGTAACAGTCCGGGGTAGAGCGGGGCAGCATGGTCAGGCGTAACAGTCCTGGGGAGAAAGTGAGGTCTGCAGATGCTGGAGATCAGAGGTGAAAATGTGTTGCTGGAAAAGCGCAGCAGGTCAGGCAGCATCCAGGGAACAGGAGAATCGACGTTTCGGGCATAAGCCCTTCTTCAGCACGGTCAGGGGTAACAGTCCCGGGTACAGAGGGGCAGCATTTAAGGTTTTGAGTCCCGGATACAGAAGGGCAGCATGGTCAGAGGTAACAGTCTCGTGTATAGTGGGGCAGAATCGAGGGATAACAGTGTCGAGTTCAGAGTGACAGCATGGTCAAGGGTAACAGTCCTGGGTACAGCGGGACAACATTCAGAGATAAAAGTCCCGGGTACAGGGGGTCAGCACGGTCAGGGATAACAGTTCCGGGTACAAAGGGGCAGCACGATCAGGGGTAACAGTCCCGGGTACAGAGGGGCAGCATTCAGGGGTAACAATCCCGGGTACAGAAGGGCAGCTCGGTCAGGGGTAACAGTCCTGTGTACAGCAGCGTAGCACGGTCAGGGGTAACAGTCCTGGGTACAGAGGGGCATCATGGTCAGGGGTAACAGTCCCGGGTAGAGAGGGGCAGCATGGTCAGGGGTAACAGTCCGGGGTAGAGCGGGGCAGCATGGTCAGGGGTAACAGTCCCGGGTAGAGAGGGGCAGCATGGTCAAGGGTAACAGTCCTGGGTACAGCGGGACAACATTCAGAGATAAAAGTCCCGGGTACAGGGGGTCAGCACGGTCAGGGATAACAGTTCCGGGTACAAAGGGGCAGCACGATCAGGGGTAACAGTCCCGGGTACAGAGGGGCAGCAAAGTCAGGGGTAACAATCCCGGGTACAGAGTGGCAGTACGGTCAGGTGTAACAGTCCTGGGTACAGAGTGGCAGCATTCAGGGGTAACAGTCCTGGGTACAGAGGGGCAGCACGGTCAGGGGTAACAGTCCTGGGTACAGAGGAGCAGCATTCAGGGGCAACTATCCTGAGTACAGAGGGGCAGCATTCAGGTGTAACAGTCCCGGGTACAGAGGGGCAGCATTCAGGGGTAACTGTCCCGGGTACAGAGGGGCAACATTCGAGGTAACAGTCCCGGGAACAGAGGGGCAGCACGGTCAGGGGTAACAGTCCCGGGTACAGAGAGGCAGCACGGTCAGTGGTAACAGTCCCGGGTACAGACGGACAGCACGGTCAGGGGTAACAGTCTTGGGTACAGAGAGGCAGCATTCAGGGGTAATTGTACCGGGTACAGAGGGGCAGCACGGTCAGGGTTATCAGTCCCGGGTACAGAGGGGCATCACGGTCAGGGGTAACAGTCTCGGGAACTGAAGGGCAGCACGGTCAGGGGTAACCGTCCCGGGTACAGAGAGCCAGCATTCAGGGGTAACAGTCCCGGGTACAGAGGTGCAGCACGGTCAGGGGTAACAGTCCCGGGTACAGAGGTGCAGCACGGTCAGGGGTAACAGACTCAGGTACAGAGAAGCAGCATGGTCTGGGGTAACAGACCCGGGTACAGAGGGGCAGCATTCAGGGGTAACAGTCCCGGGTACAGAGGGGCAGCACGGTCAGGGGTAACAGTCCCGGGTGCAGAGGGGCAGCACGGTCAATGGTAACAGTCCCGGGTACAGAGGGGCAGCACAGTCAGGGGTAACAGTCCTGGGTACAGAGGGGCAGTATGGTCAGGGGTAACAGTCCCGGGTACAGAGGAGCAGCATTCAGGGGTGACAGTCCCGGGTACAGAGGGGCATCTCGGTCAGGGGTAACAGTCCTGTGTACAGAGGGACAGCATTATGGGGTAACAGTCCTGGGTACAGCAGCGCAGCACGGTCAGGGGTAACAGTCCTGGGTACAGAGGGGCATCATGGTCAGGGGTAACAGTCCCGGGTAGAGAGGGGCAGCATGGTCAGGGGTAACAGTCCGGGGTAGAGCGGGGCAGCATGGTCAGGCGTAACAGTCCTGGGGAGAAAGTGAGGTCTGCAGATGCTGGAGATCAGAGGTGAAAATGTGTTGCTGGAAAAGCGCAGCAGGTCAGGCAGCATCCAGGGAACAGGAGAATCGACGTTTCGGGCACAAGCCCTTCTTCAGCATGGTCAGGGGTAACAGTCCCGGGTACAGAGGGGCAGCATTTAAGGTTTTGAGTCCCGGATACAGAGGGGCAGCATGGTCAGAGGTAACAGTCTCGTGTATAGTGGGGCAGCATCGAGCGACAACAGTGTCGAGTTCAGAGTTACAGCATGGTCAGGGGTAACAGTCCTGGGTACAGAGTGACAGCATGGTCAGGGGTAACAGTCCTGGGTACAGCGGGACAACATTCAGGGATAAAAGTCCCGGGTACAGAGGGGCAGCACGGTCAGGGGTAACAGTCCCTGGGTACAGAGGGGCAGCAAAGTCAGGCGTAACAATCCCGGGTACAGAGGGGCAGCACGGTCAGGGGTAACAGTCCTGGGTACAGAGGGGCAGCATGGTCAGGGGTAACAGTCCCGGGTAAAGAGGGACAGCACGGTCAGGGGTAACAGTCCCGGGTACAGAGGGACAGCACGGTCAGGGGTAACAGTCCCGGGTACAGAGGGACAGCATGGTCAGTGGTAACAGTCCCGGGTACAGGGGGGCAGCACGGTCAGGGGTAACAGTCCCGGTACAGAGGGGCAGCACGGTCAGGGGTAACAGTCTCAGGTACAGAGGGACAGCACGGTCAGGGGTAACAGTCCAGGGTACAGAGGGGCAGCACAGTCAGGGGTAACAGTCTCAGGTACAGAGGGGCAGCATTCAGGGGTAACAGTCCTGGGTACAGAGGGCCACACGGTCAGGGGTAACAGTCCTGGGTACAGAGGGGCAGGGGCATGGGAACCCAGGCTGTAGCTTTAGGGTGTAGGACCTGGAGTGTAGGGAGGTTAGGAACATGGCATCAATCTCAAAGGAGGCTGCCTGTAAACAGGAAAGTGGCTTGAAGTGTGTATACTTCAATGCAAGAAGTATACGAAATAAGGTAGGTGAACTTGCAGCGTGGGACTTCGATGTTGTGGCTATTACGGAGACATGGGTAGAACAGGGACAGGATTGGCTGTTGCAGGTTCCAGGGTTTAAATGTTTTAGTAGGGTCAGAGGTGGAGGTAAAAGAGGGGGAGGTGTGGCATTGCTTGTCAAAGATAGTATGACAGCGGTGGAAAGGACGATGGATGAAGACTCGCCATCTGAGGTAGTTTGGGCTGAGGTTAGGAATAGGAAAGGCGAGGTCACCCTTTTAGGAGTTTTTTACAGGCCTCCTAATAGTCCTAGAAACGTAGAAGAAAGGATTGCGAGGATGATTCAAGAGAAGAGTGAAAGTAATAGGGTGGTTGTTATGGGGGACTTTAACTTTCCTGATATTGATTGGGAAAGCTATAGCTCAAGTTCGTTAGATGGGTCAGTGTTTGTCCAATGTGTGCAGGAGGGTTACCTGACACAATATGTAGATAGGCCAACAAGAGGTGAGGCCATACTGGATTTGGTTCTGGGTAATGAACCAGGCCAGGTGTTAGAATTAGAGGTAGGTGAGCACTTTGGGGACAGTGACCACAATTCGGTGACTTTTACTCTAGTGATGGAGAGGGATAAGTGTGCACTACAGGGCAAGAGTTATAGCTGGGGGCAGGGAAATTATGATGCGGTGAGGCATGACTTAGGATGCGTGGCTTAGAAAAGTAAGCTTCAAGGCAAGGACGTAATTGATATGTGGAGCTTGTTCAAGGAGCAACTATTGAGTGTCCTTGATAAGTATGTACCCGTCAGGCAGAGAGGAAAGGGTCGTGTGAGGGAGCCGTGGTTTAATAAGGAATTGGAATCCCTTGTTAAAGGGAAGAGGGCGGCCTATGTAAAGATGAGGCGTGAAGGTTCAATTGGGGTGATTGAGAGTTATAAGGTAGCCAGGAAGGACCTGAAGAGAGAGCTAAGAGCAGCAAGGAGGGGACATGAAAGGTCCTTAGTTGGTAGGATTAGGGAAAACCCTAAGGCTTTCTATAGGTATGTCAGGAATAAAAGAATGACTAGGGTAGGAATAGGTCCAGTCAAGGATAGTAGTGGGAAGTTGCGTGTGGAGGCTGAAGAGATTGGGGAGACACTGAATGAATACTTTTCGTCAGTATTCAATCAGGAACAGGACATTGTTGTCAATGTGAGTACTGAGTCACGATTAAGTAGAATGGATGGCTTTGAGGTATGTAGGGAAGAGGTGTTAGAAATTCTGGAAAGGGTGAAAATAGATAAGTCCCCTGGGCCTGATGGCATTTATCCTAGGATTCTCTGGGAAAGAAGGGAGGAGATTGCAGAGCCATTGGCCTTGATTTTTATGTCCTCGTTGTCTACAGGAGTAGTGCCAGAAGATTGGAGGCTAGCAAATGTGGTTCCCTTGTTCAAGAAGGGGAGTAGGGATAACCCTAGTAACTATAGGCCGGTGAGTCTCACTTCTGTTGTGGGCAAAATCTTAGAGAGAATTGTAAGGGATAGGATTTATGAACATTTGGATAGGAATAATGTGATCAAGGATAGTCAGCATGGTTTTGTGAAGGGCAGGTCGTGCCTCACAAACCTTATTGAATTCTTTGAGAAGCTGACTAAGGAGGTGGACGAGGGGAAAGTGGTAGATGTGGTGTATATGGATTTTAGTAAGGCGTTTGATAAGGTTCCCCATGGTAGACTACTGCAAAAAATACGGAGGTATGGCATTGAGGGTGAGTTCAAGGTTTGGATTAGGGGTTGGCTGGATGGAAGAAGACAGAGGGTAGTAGTTGATGGCAAAGGTTCATCTTGGAGTGCCGTCACTAGCGGTGTTCCGCAAGGATCTGTTTTGGGACCATTGCTGTTTGTCATTTTTATAAATGACCTGGAGGAGGGGTTAGAAGGTTGGGTGAGCAAGTTTGCGGATGATACGAAAGTCGGAGGAGTTGTAGACAGTGAGGAAGGATGTGGCAGGTTACAGGGGGATATAGATAAGCTGCAGAACTGGGCAGAAAGGTGGCAAATGGAGTTCAATGTAGCTAAGTGTGAGGTGATTCACTTTGGTAAGAGTAATAAAAAGATGGGGTACTGGGCTAATGGTTGGATACTTGGTAGTGTGGATGAGCAGAGGGATCTTGGTGTCCATGTACACAGATCTTTGAAAGTTGCCACCCAGGTAAATAGTGCGGTGAAGAAGGCATATGGCGTACTGGCTTTTATTGGTAGAGGAATTGAGTTCCGGAGTACTGAGGTCATGTTGCAGTTGTATAAGACTCTGGTGCGGCCGCATCTGGAGTATTGTGAGCAGTTTTGGTCGCCATACTATAGGAAGGATGTGGAGGCATTGGAACGGGTGCAGAGGAGGTTTACCAGGATGTTGCCTGGTATGGTAGAAAGATCGTATGAGGAAAGGCTGAGGCACTTGGGGTTGTTTTCATTGGAGAAAAGATGGTTTAGGGGTGACTTGATAGAGGTGTATAAGATGATTAGGGGTTTAGATAGGGTCGACAGTGAGAATCTTTTTCCACGTATGGAGTCAGCTATTACAAGGGGGCATAGCTTTAAATTAAGAGGGGGTAGGTATAGGACAGATGTTAGGGGTAGGTTCTTTACTCAGTGAGTCGTGAGTTCATGGAATGCCCTGCCAGTAGCAGTGGTGGACTCTCCATCATTATGGGCATTTAAGCGGGCATTGGATAGGCATATGGAGGATAGTGGGCTAGTGTAGGTTAGGTGGGCTTGGATCGGCGCAACATCGAGGGCCGAAGGGCCTGTACTGCGCTGTATTCTTCTATCTTCTATGTTCTATGTTCTATGTTCTATGGTCTGGGGTAACAGTCCTGGGTACAGCAGGGCAGCATGGTCAGGGTTAACAGTCCTGGGTACAGAGGGGCAGCATTCAGGGGTAACAGTCCCGGCTAGGGAGGGGCAGCATGGTCAGGGGTAACAGTCCTGGGTATAGAGGGGCAACATTCAGGGGTAACAGTCCCGGGTACACGGGGGGCAGCACGGTCAGAGGTAACAGCCCTGGGTACAGAGGGACAGCACGGTCAGGGGTAAAGTCCCTGGTACAGAGGGGCAGCACAGTCAGGGGTAACAGTCCTGGGTACTGAGGGGCAGCATTAAGGGGTAACAGTCCCGGGTACAGAGGGGCAGCATGATCAGGGGTAACAGTCCTGGGTACAGAGAGACAGCACGGTCATGGGTAAAAGTCCCGGGTACAGAGGGACAGCACGGTCAGGGGTAACAGTCCCGGGTACAGAGGGACAGCATGGTCAGTGGTAACAGTCTCGGGTACAGGGGGGCAGCATGGTCAGGTGTAACAGTCCCGGTACAGAGGGTCAGCACGGTCAGGGGTAACAGTCTCGGGTACAGAGGGACAGCACGGTCAGGGGTAACAGTGCAGGGTACAGAGGGGCAGCACAGTCAGGGGTAACAGTCTCGGGTACAGAGGGGCAGCATTCAGGGGTAACAGTCCTGGGTACAGAGGGCCACACGGTCAGGGGTAACAGTCCTGGGTACAGAGGGGCAACATTCAGTGGTAACAGTCCCGGGTACAGGGGGACAGCATGGTCAGGGGTAACAGCCCTGGGTACAGAGGGACAGCATGGTCAGGGGTAACAGTCCTGGGTACAGCGGGACAACATTCAGGGATAAAAGTCCCAGGTACAGAGGGGCAGCACGGTCAGGGGTAACAGTCGCGGATACAGAGGGGCAGCACGTTCAGGGGTAACAGCCCTGGGTACAGAGGGGCAGCATTGAGGGATAACCGTCCTGGGTACAGAGGGGCAGCATTCAGAGGTAACAGTCCCGGGTACAGAGGGGCAGCACGGTCAGGGGTAACAGTCCTGGGTACAGAGGGGCAGCATTGAGGGATAACCGTCCCGGATACAGAGGGGCAGCATTCAGGGGTAACAATCCCGGCTACAGAGGGGCAGCACTGTCAGGGGTAACAGTCCTGGGTACAGAAGGGCAGCATTCAGGGGTAACAGTCCCCGGTACAGAGGGGCAGCACTGTCAGGGGTAACAGTCCTGGGTACAGAGGGACAGCACGGTCAGGGGTAACAGTTCTGGGTACAGAGGGGCAGCACGGTCAGGTGTAACAGTCCCGGGTACAGAGCGGCAGCACGGTCAGGGGTAACAGTCCCGGGTACAGAGGGGCAGTACGGTCAGGCGTAACAGTCCTGGGTACCGAGGGGCAGAATGGTCAGGGATACTCCAGCAGATACAGTAATGTGAGCCCTGTCTGATGAAGGAAACATCTTTATTCAGTCAGTCAGTGTTTAACCTGACTCTCTTCAAAATACACTTCTTGGCCAATGATCTCCTGAGTGCTGCCTGTAGTCACTACATTCTGAAGGTGATGAAGTGACAGTCACTCTATGCTGTGGCATCGTACAACTGTCACAGGGAGCTGATGTCTGAGACCTTTAGGGAAATTCCATCATGTTTCTAATCCCAACCACAAGGTTCTTGCCAAGGACCACCTGCCATCTAGTGGTGGAGAACAGATGATGACAAATAGGAAGCTCCTGCCTGCGTCACCCCGCCAGCCCTTCGGTGCAGCTAATTAATAAACAGAGAAAAAGATGCAAGCACACCGCAACATGTGGTGTGAGGAAGATCAAATGTAATCTTCAGCTCAATGGCCAGCAGTGGAAGTTATAGAATCATAAAATCATACAGTTAAACAGCACAGAAATGGACCCTTCTGTCCACTCGTCCCAGATTAATCTAGTCCCATTTGCCAGCATTTGGCCCTTATCTCTCTAAAGCTTTCCTATTCATATACCCATGCAGATGCCTTTTAAATGTTGTAATTGTACAAGTCTCCATCACTTCCTCTGGCAGCACAATCCATACACACACCATCCTCTGCGTGAAAAAGTTGCACCTTAGGTCCCTTTTCAATCCATGCCCTCTTGTTTTAGACTTTCCTACCCTGGGAAAAAGACCTTGGCTATTCACTCTTTTCCATGTCTCTCCTGATTTTGTAAGCCTCTATCAGGTCACCCCTCAGCCCCCAATGCTCCAGGGTAAACAGCCCCAGCCTATTCAGCCTCTCCTTGTAGCTCAAATCTTCCAACCCTGGCAACATCTTTGAAAACCATGAGACCTTTAGGGAAATTCCATCATGTTTCTATTCCCAACAGCTCTTGAACTGGATCCTCCTTTTAATGAAAGCCAAAACCATATGCTTTCTTAACAACCCTATCCACTTGGGTGGCAACTTTGAGGGATCTATGTACTTGAACACCCAGTTCCCTCTGTTCCTCCACACTACCAAGATTCCTGTCTTTAATCCTATATTCAGCATTCGAGTTCAACCTTCCAAAATGCATCACTTTGCATTTATCCAGGTTGAACTCCATCTGCCATTTCTCAGCCCAGCTCTGCATCCTGTCTATGTCACGCTGCAGCAGCCCTCTATACTATCAACGACACCTCCAACCTTTGTCATCTGCAAATTGACTAACCCACCCCTCAACCTCCTCATCCAAGACATTTATAAAAACTACAAAGAGCAGAGGTCCAAAAACAGAGCCTGTGGGACCCCACTCAAACTGACCTCCAGGCAGAATACTTTCCATCTACAACCACTCTCTGCCTTCTGTCAGCACACCAATTCTGAATCTAGATAGCCAAATCTCCCTGTATCCCATACTTCCTGACTTTAAAAATGAGCCTACCATGGGGAACCTTATCAAATGCCTTGCTGAAGTCCATATACACCACATCCACTGCTCAATCTTCGTCAACCTGTCTTGTCACATCCTCAAAGAACTCAATAAGATTTGTGAGGCATGACCTCCCCCTCACAAAGCCATGCTGACTGCCTTTAATTACACTATGCTTTGCCAAATAGTCATAAATCATTTCTCTCATAATTCTTTCCAACACTTTGCTGACCACAGATGTAAGAATTTTCAATGCTGTAATTGTACTAGCCTCCACCACTTCCTCTGGAAACTCATTCCATACATGCACAACCCTCTCCAACCCTTTGGCCCCTTTTAAATCTTTCCCCTCTCATCTTAAACCTATGCCGTCTAGTTCTGGACTCCACCAAACCCAAGAAAAAGCCCTTGTTACTACTTTACTTCCAGGAGCTGTTGCTTATTCTGTGCCAATTACTTATTTGATCCCTTCTAACCAATATGTGAAGGACAGCTGCTTCCAGTATGAGTCTGGTTACTGAGGTGGAGGGGATCCTGGCTCTGACTGCACTGAGTGCTGCGGGACCGCTGAGTAAAGGCTGAATTCCTTGATTTAACTGAGGGCTGCTGACAACCACAATGTTCTTCTTGCCTTTGTGTCTGTGCTAAATGGCACAGCAAGACAGCAGTACAGAGGGCTTGGTATCTCTGGACCAAGGGCAAAGCACACACATTCAAGGCAGGGTTGCTGTGAGTATCCAGGTAGACCCGGAGTGAGTGGGCACCAGGACAGTCAGTGATACACCTGAAGTTTCAGCCTGGTCCATTCTAACAGCTTTCCCACAATTTACTTTAGGAAAGTGATAGGCTCTTCAGTTTTTTTGCAAGATTCATGCTTGGGATGACAGATACTTCTAGTCTCAATAATTCTATACTTTTATGGGCTACTTTACAGTATGGAGGTGTTGTTGAGAAATTAGTCAATCAGGGTTAAACACCAAGGGAATGTAATGGAGGAAGGTCAGAAACAGTTAATCGGTCTCAGAGAAAAAGATTGAGAAATGAAACAGAACACAAGATATTTATAGGATAAAGGAGTAGATAATGCAAATGATATGAGGTGTGAAATTGAAAGAATAATGAAGCACTTAAAGAGATAAAGGAGTCAGAGTGACAGTGACAAACAACAATTGCTTTCATGACCCCTCATAAACATGATTCTGCCCTTTGCTGAACATCTCAGCTGAGAGAGGTTATTGCTTCACTCCTGAATTAAACATAAAGTTTAACTGAGAGACGTTATTGCTTCACTCCTGAATTAAACATAAAGTTGGGGTCAGCAGAACTATCAGATTGATCATCCAACAATAAAACTGAGTGCCAACTGCCAGTCATGAGCACAATGCCTTCATACATTGGAATAAGGCTTTTGTAACCTGTTAGCATTCAACATTATACTTCTAGCGTGACATTTTAATTGCAGTTGTTTTTGATGGGTTTTAGGGAAGACTATACCATGTTAGGGTGATATTAAGTTCTATTTTGTTGGGGAGCAAAGTTTATGTTGTGTTTGGGGGGAGATGCTCATCTCAAGTAAGTGAAAATGTCATCTCGCTGCTCACTAATGGGAATCTCACCTTACTGTTGAATACTTAGTAGGAAAGAAGATTGTTTTTTGCTCTTGACTTTAGTAATCTCCTTTCTGTCAATCTCTTGCTGACTCTCCTATGTTTTTCATCATTGACCTGGTCAGTTGCTGTGAAGATACCATCCCAGTTACTTTAAGAGGAATCTGTGAATCCTTAAGGAAATCAATTTGTGGACATACTGGAAAATGGAGCAGAAGAGTTCCCATCCAATCAGCACCCTTTTCTCCTTTGGTTTAAGTTGCTATGATTGTTTGAAATTTGGCATTCTTGTATTTGTCCCTGATGAGGACAAGACGGAAAGCTTCAGTAACATGTCTCTGTTATCAGCAACAACCAGATTTTGTATCAATGATGGACCTACCTTGTTCTTTGTAACAACTACATTCACTTCCATTGCTGCTCAAGCTCATTTTTTCGTCCTGTATTGCGATTTCAGTCACTCAGAAGCAGCTTTGTTCAACATTTTAACAAGCTTGAATCGGTCTGAAAAGAAGAGTTGTTCATCTCTCCTTTTTGTCCCAGATCTGATACAAGAACAATTTCTAACCCAATAGGCAGCTGTTCTATTGCTCGAAGGGCAGAATGGCCTACTCCTGCATCTATTATCTATTGTCTATTCCTCTCCATTCAATAGTGGGGGATTGTGTCCCACAGATGGAATGCATGGCCTTACAAAACACAAGGAACTGGCAGCACTGTATATATTTACACCATGAAACTCAGAGTGAGAGAGGAAGGGACAGAATGTACAAACATAAAAATAGCAGCAAGTGGGTCAAAGGAGGGAAAATGAGTAAAAAGCAGAAAAATGGATAGTTCTTTACTTAAATGCATGTAGTAGTTGGAACAGAATAAGTGGACTAACAACACAAATAGAGGATGATAGATATGATCTTATAGACATTATGGAGATATAGTTACAAGGAGATGGAAGCTGGGAACTAAATATTCAGAGGTATGCAAAAGGACAGGCAGAAAGGAAAGGTCAGTGGGGTAGCTTGTTGAGTTTAGGATGGATAAGTATGATAGTAAGAAGTTATCTTAGGTGGCAAGATATAGAATCCATTTGTGTGGCGGTAATAAATAGAAAAGGAAATAAGACCTTGGTATGAGTTGTCAATTGGCTCCCTAACAGTAACTACACAGTTGGATGGAGAGTAAATTAGGAGGTGATTAGGGCATGTAATAAAAGCATTATATTAATCATGGGTGACTGTAAGCTCCATGTCAGATTGACAGAGGAAGCTACAAAGAAAGATTCCTAGAGTGTACTTAGGACAGTTTTCTAAAACAATATGATTATGGATCCAACCAGGAGTCGGGGTATTTTAGATCTGGTAATGTGTAATGAGGTATATTTAATAAATGATCTCTGTATAAAAAGATCCCCGAAGAAACAGTGATTATAACATAGTAGAATTTAGGATTCAGTTTGAGAATGAGAAACTCGAGTTGGAAACAGCTGTGCTAAACTTAAATAAGGGTAATTACAAAGGAATGAGAGCAGAGCTAGCTGGAGTGGGCTGGAGAAACAGCTTAGCGGCAAAGACAGTTGACAGACAATGGCAGACTTACACAAAAAAAAACTTGTGGTTCACCCAGAGAGGAGGAATGGTTCTCAGAAAGGGTAAAACCGACCATGTTTACCAAAGGAAGTTAAGGATGGAATCAACTTGTGAGAAGAAAGACATGCAAAAGGGGAATGAAGAAATAAATAAAATGAATATTGCTACAAAGAATCAGGAAACTGGTGGGGTGGAAAGATTTGTTGATGACTTCTAATGGGGCTGTGTTGTTTAAGATATTGGTTCTGAAGAGTTAATATTCCTGTTACATTGGCACTGCCCATTGTATTGATGTCACACACTATCTCTGGCAGCGGTTACATCTTGCCAACCAGCAAATGACACATTTACATTTATTCTGCTTCCTATTAGCAGCCAATCTTCTGTCCATAACATACCCCATCAGGTTTTATATTCCACAATGACTTATGATGTGGCACATTGTCAATTTATTAACCAGAACAGGTCTTGTGGAATGTTAAATTAATAATCTAGTTAGACCCAGGAAAGATTACTCCTGTCCAAATCACCTCCAAACTTTGACAGACATAAAACAATTGATTGTGAACTTTGATTGGTTGATTGAATTGCTGCACAGATGTTCACCTTGACATGAGGGTGTCCCTGAAGGTGACAATCACCAAAATCCTTAAAAGGTGCAGGTCCTGTCCACTCCACATTCCCCCCAGCCCCCATCGGGGAGGGGGGCCCTGGGAGTGGGGGTGTCACAGGGATGGGGGCCCCGGTGGTGGGGGCTCTGGGGGTGGGGGTCCCCGGGGTGGGGGCCCCTGGGGGTAGGGGTGTCCCGAGGGTGGGGGTCCCTGGGGTGGGGGTGTCCCTGGGGGTGGGGGCTCTGGGGGTGGGAGTGTCCCCGGGGGTGGTGTTGTCCCCAGGGGTGGGGGTCTCCGGGGGTGGGGGCCCTGGGGGGGGTCCCCGGGGGTGGGGGTCCTGGGGGTGGGGGTCCTGGGGGTCGGGGTGTCCCGAGGGTGGGGGCCTGGGGGTGGAGGTGTCCCCGGGGGTGGGGGTCCAGGCTGATGTTGAGCTCAGGCGCCGGGACCTTGTGACGTTTTGCCTGAGGTTTATTTTTGCGGCGGATTTTAATCCAGATTCAGGATCAGAGCCGCGTCCACCCCCCACCCCCGGGGATGGAGCCAGGTGAGAGGGTCAGTGTCCGGGGGAGGGGGGGGGGGGGGGGTCAGTGTCCCGGGGGGTGTGAGGGTCAGTGTCCGGGGGGGGGGGGGGGTGAGAGGGTCAGTGTCCGGAGGGGGGTCAGTGTCCCGGGGGGTGTGAGGGTCAGTGTCCGGGGGGGGTCAGTGTCCCGGGGGGTGTGAGGGTCAGTGTCCGGGGGGGGGGGGGGGGGGGTGAGAGGGTCAGTGTCCGGGGGGGGTCAGTGTCCCGGGGGGTGTGAGGGTCAGTGTCCGGGGGGGGGGGGGGGTGAGAGGGTCAGTGTCCGGAGGGGGGTCAGTGTCCCGGGGGGTGAGAGGGTCAGTGTCCGGAGGGGTGTCAGTGTCCGGAGGGGGGTGTGAGGGTCAGTGTCCTCAGTGGGGTCAGTGTCGGAGTGAGGTTATTTCTGGAATATGCTGAGCTGAAGCAGTCCCTGTGAAGCCGAGCTCTGAGACTGAATACAGTAACACAGTGTGAGGCTGTTTAGGAAGCCTTGAGGAGGGTGGGCAGAGTGTGGAGTGAAGGGACAGTGGGATAACACGTGCAAAAGTGGGAAGTTATTCTGTCCAAAAGAATAGAAAAGCAGAACTTTTAAAATCACTTTCAAATATTTGCAGCGGGAGGAACTTGGTTGTATTTGCGGAAGGGATTCTTGCTTGATTGTATTTTAGATGGCTACAGAGATAGGGCTGGAGAGTAGGACTAGGCTGTGTTGCTCTTCTGATACAATGGTCAAATGGCCTCCTTCCATCCTGTAAAATTCTATGATTCAACAAAGAGTAAGTCAGAAGGCAATTGGCATATTGTCCTCTGTTATAAGGGGCTTAGAATATAAGATAATTGAATTCTTGCTACAATGCAGGGATTTGATGAGACCACATCTGGTTGTCTACATTTAAGGAAAGATAGACTTATATTGGAGATGGTCCAGCCGATTTTTACCAGGCTGGCCCTGTGCTGAGAGGCACAGGTAATATGGTCAATATTTTCTGGGTTTAGAAAAACAGTCCAGGGTGATCTCACAAAACGTATATGATTCTGAAGGGACTTGACACAGTATTTACTGAGAGGTTGTTCCTTATCTGGAGAGTCTGAATAGGTCACAGCCTCAGGATAAGGTCCTCAGAGATCGCGATGAGAAGAAATTAATTTTTAAAAGGGGCAGGTAGTTTCAGGTTCATTACCAGCAATTTACCTTGTGCAAACTAGAGAAGATTTTCAGTTGTTTATAATTAATTAATATAAACACTTATAGATTCTGAGTAAAAGGATTTAAATATGTACATACAGAGTTTTTGGTGTTAGTGTTACCTTATCCACCTAAAGAAAGAAATTTAACACAAATACAGTCAGTAATGTTACTGGGTGGCTGAACCTTCTAACGAAGCGAATTTAAAATGAGCCCCTGAAATCCAAAACCAGAAAAAAAGAGTCCTAGAAAATCTCAAGAGAAGCCCTCGGGGAAATCAAATCCTTGGTCTCTGTTGTGACAGATGTTTTCGGCAGATAAAATGGGTGTTATTTGGTTAATGTAGTTTGCCAGTTCACACAGCTACTACCCAACAAAACAGTCTAGCTCGAATTATTTTCAATTCATTTTAATTCTGTATTTCAGAGAATGGCAATAATTCCTCATCATGTGCCTCTTCTAAAAGGTCTGAACCATATGTTTATGTGTCTAAATCCTTGGCATCATGTGAGAAAACAACAAAATGCCACATTGATCTCAGGGATGGAGAACTGGGAGATGCAGAAGCCTGTAAACTTCAAAGTGTGATGGAGTGTCAATCTGAACTTGCACGTGGGGGTGATCCCCGGTACAACAGACCACATTGTCAGCAAGATGACCAAAAAGGGGTAGAATTATGCTTTCAAAATTGCAATAATCCCTGTAAATGTGGCATTCTTCCAGAAAGTCCTCTGTTCCCGGATCCACTGTTCACCGACACTCTAACTCCGGTCTCATGGAAGAACAGACCAAGAAAGAAATGTTGTTTTGATAGGTCCAATGTTAATGATATTGATGACCAGGAAACTGGCCCTCTCACAATATCACTGCCTGTGTGTAATCACCGACTATGCAGTGAGAGTCCTGGGTCAAATACATTTGGGAAATTATGTTCCCATCAAGAGTTGAACTGTCAAGAACAGTTGAGAATGAAGGTCCCCAGCCTGGTGGAAGTGCCATCAGAAATATTAAAGTCTCCATACAAAATGAAGGGAGGCTGCAATATTTTTGGCTTGGGTTTGTCAAAAGACAAGAAGGACCAGAGGAATTATAGGCACAAAAAACATGGAGAAACTAAATTCGATAGACAGGGAGATGACATCCATTTTCATGAAATGGATACAATTGGAACAACTTGCTTGTCTAAAAAAACATCTAATCTTTGCTCTGGTGAAGACAATTTGTGTAAGTCCTGCATGAAAAGTAGGAAAAGAGAAGATAGAAACAGTCTTTGTCAGGTAAGTGAAATCCCTAATAATCCCAATGGTATTCTGTTGGCTAATATGTATGGAAATTAAGAGAGAAATGTTGTCTGCAGAGATCAGCAAGATGTGGGTTTGATCAAAGGGATGGATGTGTCTCCAGTACTGGCACTGAGAAGTCTTGTGCAAAAGCAGCTCCCCATAAGACTGCAGTTGGGAAATCATGCTTTCTCCAAGAGCAGGCAATGCTGTGTACATATTGTGGAATCCGAATGTGTGATCAGGCTTCCTTCCCCAGGGAGGACACATCTTGGCTCAATGCAGCTTCGCGACGCAGAATCATTGAATCGTCATACCCAGGAAAGAAACAGTGCCCCAGGAAAGACAATTCCTGGCACTGCAGCTCAAGTACTCCGTGCTGGAGAAGAGAAACGTGCAGAGACAGATGTCTACATCAGAGCAACGGAGGAGATGGATATCAAAGGCAAACTGGTGATGTCTATGTCTACGAAATTGATGATGTTGGAACCTCCTGTTTATATTATAAACCAAGTCCAAGCTTGTGCAACTTAAGAGAAAGCAACATGGTCTCCTCAGATGATGATGGCAAGTCTTTGTATGAGTTGCACAAGGAAACTTGTAAAGGTGGAGTGCTCCATTCTAAGGTAAGAGAAACCCAGAATAATTCTCATCACTGTTCCCATTGGTCAATGTTGTGTGTTCAATGGGTTGACGTCAGGTAAAGCCTCAGATCCAAATTTGATTGGTCATTGAGTTAGGTCTAACTCCGGACTCTGAGCTCCTGTGTATTTGAACGTGTGTACCTATGAATGTGATTGACAACGTAGCTGTGGGTTTATCTGACTACCTATTATGTTTGAGAGAATATACATGTGTGAGCATAAATGTGATTTCCAGGATTATATTCCAGTGATACTAAAAGAACAGCATTATATTTCCAAGTCGGGATGGTGAGTGGTTTGGTGGGGAACTTGCAGGGAGTGGTATTCCCATGTATCTGCTGTCTTTGTCCTTCTAGTTGGAAGTGTTCATGGGTTTGGAAGGTACTATCTAAGGAACTTGCAGTGCATCTTAGAAATAGTAAAATAGGAGCAGGATTAGGCCATTCATCCCTTCAAGTCTGCTTCCCCATTCAATAAGATCATGACCTATCATCCAAGTGAGTATCCTATTCCCACTTTCCCTTTCATACCCTTTGATCCTTTTAGCTCCGTGGGCGGCACGGTGGCACAGTGGTTAGCACTGCTGCCTCACAGCGCCAGAGACCCGGGTTCAATTCCCACCTCAGGCGACTGACTGTGTGGAGTTTGCACGTTCTCCCCGTGTCTGCGTGGGTTTCCTCCGGGTGCTCCGGTTTCCTCCCACAGTCCAAAGATGTGCAGGTCAGGTGAATTGGCCATGCTAAATTGCCCGGAGTGTTAGGTAAGGGGAAAATGTAGGGGTATTGGGTGGGTTACGCTTCGGCGGGTCAGTGTGGACTTGTTGGGCCGAAGGGCCTGTTTCCACACTGTAAGTAATCTAATCTTAAAAAAAACTATAATTCCTTCTTGAAAACATTCAATGTTTTGGCTCAACTGCTTTCTGTGGCAGAGAATTCCATAGGCTCCCCACCTTCTCTGGGTGAAGACAATTTTCATTTCAGTCCTAAATGGCCTGCCCGTATCCTTAGACTGTGACCCCAAGTTCAGGACTCCCCCGGTTCATAGAGTCATAGAAATGTCCATCATGGAAGCAGACCCTTCGGTCCAACACGTCCATGCCGACCAGATATCCCAACCCAAACTAGTCCCACCTGCCAGCACCCGGCCCATATCCCTCCAAACCCTTCCTATTCATATACCCATCCAAATGCCTCTTAAATGTTGCAATTGTACCAGCCTCCACCACATCCTCTGGCAGCTCATTCCATACACATACCACTCTCTGCGTGAAAAAGTTGCCTCTTAGGTCTCTTTTATCTCTTTCCCCTCTCACCCTAAAACTATGCCCTCTAGTTCTGGACTCCCCGACCCCAGGGAAAAGACTTTGTCTATTTATCCTATCCATGCCCCTCATAATTTTGTAAACTTCTATAAGGTCACCCCTCAGCCTCTGACCCTCCAGGGAAAACAGCCCCAGCTTGTTCAGCCTCTCCCTGTAGCTCAGATCCTCCAACACTGGCAACATCCTTGTAAATCTTTTCTGAACCCTTTCAAGTTTCACAACATCTTTCCGATAGGAAGGAGACCAGAATTGCATGCAGTATTCCAACAGTGGCCTAACCAATGTCCTGTACAGCCACAACATGACCTCCCAACTCCTGTACTCAATACTCTGACCAATAAAGGAAAGCATACCAAACGCCTTCTTCACTATCCTATCTACCTGCGACTCCACTTTCAAGGAGCTATGAACCTGCACTCCAAGGTCTCTTTGTTCAGCAACACTCCCTAGGACCTTACCATTAAATGTATAAGTCCTGCTAAGATTTGCTTTCCCAAAATGCAGCACCTTGCATTTATCTGAATTAAACTCCATGTGCCACTTTGCAGCCCATTGGCCCATCTGGTCCAGATCCTGCTGTAATCTGAGGTAACCCTCTTCGCTGTCCACTACACCTCCAATTTTGGTGTCATCTGCAAACTTACTAACTGTACCTCTTATGCTCGCATCCAAATCATTTATGTAAATGACAAAAAGTAGAGGGCCCAGCACCGATCCTTGTGGCACTCCACTAGTCACAGGCCTCCAGTCAGAAAAACAACCCTCCACCACCACCCTCTGTCTTCTACCTTTGATCCAATTCTGTATCCAAATGGCTAGTCCTCCCTGTATTCCATGAGATCTAACCTTGCTAATCAGTCTCCCATGGGGAACCTTTTCGAACGCCTTACTGAAGTCCATATAGATCACATCTACTGCTCTGCCCTCATCAATCTTCTTTGTTACTTCTTCAAAAAACTCAATCAAGTTTGTGAGACATGAGGAGGAGGGGTTGCCTTATTGAGGTTTATAAAATCATGACTGACATAGATAAGGAGAATGAACAATGGTATTTTCCATAGGGTGGGGGAATTCAAAACTAGGGGGACATTTTCTCTGGTGAGTAAAAAGGACGTGCGGGGCAGCTCTTTTACACAGAGGGTGGTTCATGTGTGGAATAAACTGCCAGAGAAAGTGATCGATGCAAGTACAGTTACAACATTTAAAAGACATTTGGATAAGTACATGAATAGGAAAGGTTTGGAGGGGTATGGGCCAAATGCAGGCAAGTGGGATGAGTTTAGTTTGGGAACATGCTCGCATATGCTTTCCTTTATTGGTCAGACCATTGAGTATAGGAGTTGGGAGGTCATGTTGCAACTGTACAGGACATTGGTTTGGCCACTTTTGGAATATTGCGTGCAATTCTGGTCTTCCTATCAGAAGGATGTTGTGAAACTTGAAAGGGACTTCAGAAAAGATTTACGAGAATGTTGCTGGAGTTGGAAGATTTGAGCTGTAGGGAGAGGTGGAATAAGCTGGGGCTGTTTTCTCTGGAGCGTCGGAGGCTGAGGGGTGACCTATAGAGGTTTATAAAATCCTGAGAGGCATGGATAGGTTGAATAGATAAGATCTTTTCCCTGAGGTGCGGAGGTCCAGAAATTGAGGGCCTAGGATTAGGGTGAGAGGGGAAAGATATAAAAGAGACCTGAGGGGAAAACCTTTTTACGCAGAGAGTGGTGCATGTATGGAATGAGGAGAAAGTGAGGTCTGCAGATGCTGGAGATCAGAGCTGAAAATGTGTTGCTGGAACAGCGCAGCAGGTCAGGCAGCATCCAGGGAACAGGAGAATCGACATTTCGGGCATAAGCCCTTCTTCAGGAATGAGGAAAGTGTGTCCACTTTCCTCATTCCTGAAGAAGGGCTTATGCCCGAAACGTCGATTCTCTTGTTCCCTGGATGCTGCCTGACCTGCTGCGCTGTTCCAGCAACACATTTTCAGCATGTATGGAATGAGCTGGCAGAGAAACTGGTAGAGGCTGGTACAAATACAACATTTTAAAAGGCATCTCGATGGGTATAAGAACAGGAAGGGTTTAGAGGGATATGGGCCAAATGCTGACAAATGGGACTAAATGTATCTAACAATTGGACCAAAGTATCTGTTTCTGTGCTGTACATCTCTATGACTCTGTGACCAAGGAGTCTGTTTCTGTACTAAATGACTCTATGGTCAATGGTAGGCTCCCAGGATGTAGATAGTGGGGAATTAAATGATGGTAACACTATTGAATATCAAAGTGCGGTGGTTAGAATCTCTCTTTTTGGAAATGGTTATTACCTGACATTTGTTTGGTATGAATGTTACTTGCCACTGGTCAGCCCAGCCTGGCTATTGTCCAGATCTCGTTGCTTTAAGCATGGACTGCTTCAGTATCTGAATCATCAGTGAACGTCCCTACTCCTGACCTTATGATGGAGGGAAGGTCATGGATGAAGCAGCTGAAGATGGTTGGGCCTAGGACACTACCCTGAGGAACTCCTGCAGAGAGGTCCTGGAGCTAAGATGACTGACCTCCAACAACCACAACCATCTTCCTGTGTGTCAGGTATGACTGTAACCAGCGGAGAGTTTGTCCCCTGATACCCATTGATTCCGGTTTTGCTTCCAGGCGCATTGATGCCATACTCGGTTGAAAGCAGCCTTGCTGTTACTCTCACCTTCCCTGTTTAGAGGTGAACGGGTGTGTCTGTGTCACCTAGCTACTGGAAAAATCTCTCAACCTATTAAACATTCCTCACACTTTGAAGGAATTCCAACTTATTGTATTGATAGTGTATTTACTGTTTGTGCAATAGCAAAGTGTCAACATCACAATAATCCAACGGCTAATGATCTGTGGACGTGAATTGAAATCCCACCATGACAGCAGCTGGAATTCAAAATATAATGAATGAATCTGGAATTGAAATCCTGTCTCAGTAATGATGGCTATGGAATTATCATCAAAAGTCATCCTTACCCAGTCTGTCCTAATGTGACTCTTGAGCCACAGCAATATGGTTGACCCTTAACTAACCACATGAAATGGCCAAGTGAGACATTCAATTCAAGGCCAATAAAGATTGGGTGAGAAATGTTGACCTTGCCAGTGACACCCAGACCCTATGAAAGATTAAAGAAAAATTGAGCCAAGCAGAGAATTGAGAAGGTCAGCCGATTATACTTGTACCTGGCAACAGTTTCTCTTTATTTATTCTATCAAAACCCTTGATGATATTGAAAACCTCCACTAAATCTTCCCTGTGCCAAGAACAATTCCAGCTTCTCTGGTATTTCCCTGTAGCTCAGGAAGTCCCTCATCTTTGGTAGCATTCTGGTGAATTGTCCAGTTAGTATCACCAAGAGCTGGACGTAATTCCGAAAGTGCAGTGTCCAGTGTCAGGAGAGTGGTTGATGAGACGGCCCAGATTTAAGGAAATTGGCCAAATAAACAGGGGCAAGATGACGGACAGTGAGTTACTGTGATGTGGAAGCAAATTCAATAGTAACTTTAAAAAAAAGTTTGAATAAATATGAAGAAAATTTAGATATGCCAGAAATTGGGGTAAGGATAGCATTAATTCTGTTGCTGTTTCTAAAATCAGCATGGACACAGTGGGCTGAATGGCCTTCATTGTGCTGTGATTTGAGACACTCAGTAAGTTGCTAGAGCAGCTGCTGAGGAGAATTGCAATCGGTTTGGAACAGGAATGTTGTCCATTTGTCAGTGATCTACACAGTGGGGCCACCTCAGTCACTGCTCTAACCAATGGGGCTGTAGCTTGCCATGTCTTACTGCTGGGTTTTCAGTGAATATTTAAAGGATGATCATCTGAGTTGGGCAATTGCACATTGTCAGCCTTCAGCAACACTATCTTTGTTCTTTTTTGCAGGACATTGACCAGCAGTCGAGTTCAAAGAGTTGTAAACCAAGGCAGGCCCCCAGGAAAGCTTTGTGTTCGAAATGTTCAGAGGGTCAGTTGAATCAGACACCTGGAGAATGTCATCCGTCATCATACAGAGGGAAAGAGGCCTCTTCATCGATCATCTCCTCCTTACCACAGTGGCCAAGGCAGCTGCTCCTGCATAACAGTGGAGCTCAAGCAATAACCAGATTATACAAAGTATAGACTAGAACAGACACTGCCCCTGTGTCTGAGAGAGCACCTTCCAGCTTCCTCTCTCGTGGACCACATGCAACCAAAACATTGACTAAATTTCACCTCCTGGACATAGAATCTGTAGGAATAGGAACTACTTTAGAAAGTCTTGATGAAGATGCAATCTACCTTCTGGCTAATTCACACCTGTTAATGGTGAGAAAGACCAGTGTTATTAATGTGTAGAGTCATGTTATGAGCCAAGTGATGGTGAGAGGTACATGCAGGGAATGTGGTGAACAGGGACTTTGGAGATGAGCAGAAACAAGAGAAAATGGTAAATAAAGGCAAGACTAATATTAACGCAAAGCTCCCAAGAACAATAAAGGTTTGACAAATATATGACCAGTGAAGAAAAATATTGGTAAGCTTTATTTACAACTTTTCACAATCCTTTTGCTGAGTTTTCACTTTTATGGCTCAGACCAGGAGTCAAGGTATATGATGTACTTACAACAGGTGCGAGTTTAAAAATACAGTTGAGATGCATGGGTAATACTGAAGGTTCAGAAGAGGGAGTAGGAAAGTGTGTTAGTGAAACAATGAAGAATTATGAGACAATACTGGCAGCTAATATAAAGAGCAGTTCCAAAGCTTTTCACAGGCATGGAGGTAGTAAGAGGGTGGTAAAATGAAGTATTCTGTTGATCAGGATGTACACATGAAGGCAGGGTCAGTGGTGAGATGCGAAATGGAAACTTTGCATCAGTCTTTACCACAGTATGAGATACTGCCCTGGGCACAGTGACATAACAGGAAGAAACATTGTCGCTGGAACCATTGAAAATTGATAAGGATGTGGTGTTGAATAAGCTGTTAGTATTTCAAGTTGAAGGTGTACCAGGATTGGATGAAATGCATAAAAACATTGAGAGTAGGAGCAGGAATAGGCCATTCAGCCCTTTGAGCCTGTTTTCCCATTCATTATGATCATAGCTGAACATCCAACTCAAATGCCTGTTCCCACTTTTCCCCCATATCCTTCGATCCCTTTAGCACCAAGTGCTACATCCAACTCCTTCTTCAAATCAAACAGTGCTTTAACCCCAACTGTTTACTGAATTCCACAGGCTCCCCACTCTCTGGGTGAAGACATTTCTTCTCACCTCAGTTCTAAATGGCCTATCCCGTATTCTTAGGCTCTAATTCCTGGCTCTGGACTCCCTGGTCATCGGGAACACATTTCCTGCATCTACCCTCTCTAGTACTGTTAGAATTTTACTGGTTTCTATGAGAGTCCCCTCATTTTTCTGAAGTCTTGCATGTATAATCCTAACCACTGCAGTCTCTCCCCGTATGTCAGTCCTGACTCCCAGGAATCAGTCTGATAAATTTTAGCTGCACTCCCTCCACAGCATAAAACCCTGCCTCAGAAAGGAGACCAAAACTGCACACAGTATTCCAGGCTAATCATCCAAGGATTTTGAAGGAAGTGAGGGTGAAAATTACAGGGCCATTGACCATGATCATTCAGTCTCCCCTGGAATCAGGGAGATGCCAGAAGACTGGAGAATTGCAAACGTTACAGCATTGTTCAAGAAACATTGTACGGATAATCCCAGCAATTACAGAGCAGTCAGTTTAACTTCATTGGTGAGAAAACATCTCGACACAATTATTTGGGATAGTATTAAAATTCACATGGAAGAAAGTGGGTTGGTTAGGAAGAATCATCATGGATTTCTAACGGGGAAATTGTGTTTAATTAACTTGCTGGAGCTTTTTGAAGAGGTAACAGAAGGGCTCAATGAGGGTAAGGGTTGGTAGAGTATATGTGGATTTCCAGAAGGCGTCTAATCCAGTGCAACCCCCATCCCTCTCCAACCCACCACATAACAGACTTGTGAGAAAAGTTATGTGCCATAACAGGGCTCAGCAACATGGACATAAAATTGGCCAAGTAATAGGAACAGAGAGCCATTGTCAATGGATATCTTTCAGGCTGAAGGAAGGTTTTTAGATTCATAGAGTCATAGAGATGTACAGCACAGAAACAGACCCTTTGATCCAACCCGTCCATGCTGACCAGATATACCAACCCAATCTAGCCTCACCTGCCAGCACTTGGCCCATATCCCTCCAAACCTTTCCATTCATATACCCATCCAGGTGCCTCCCAAATGTTGCAATTGTACCAGCCTCCACCACTTCCTCTGGCAGTCCATTCCACACACGTACCACCCTCTGTGTGAAAAGGTTGGCTCTTAGGTCTCTTTTATATCTTTCGCCTCTCACCCTAAACCTATGTCCTCTAGTTCTGGACTCCCCCACCCCAGAGAAAAAAAACCTTGTCTATTTACCCTATCCATGCACCTCATGATTTTATAAACCTCTATAAAGTCACCCCTCAGCCTCTGATGCTCCAGGGAAAACAGCCCCAGCCCATTCACCCTCTCCCCACAGCCCAAACCCTCCAACCCTGGCAACACCCCTTCAAGTTTCACAACATCCTTCCGACAGGAAGGAGACCAGAATTATACACAATATTCCAACAGTGGCCTAACCAATGTCCTGTACAGCCTTGTGGTGGAGTTCCCCTGGGATCAGTATTAGGACTTTTTTCCTGATTTATGTTCACGATCAGAATCTTGGTGTACAGGTGGCCATCTCAAAAGTGGAGTAGGCCAATAAGTGGCAGGTGTGGCTCAACACAGAAGTGGGAGGTGCTGCATTTTGTTAGGAAGAACATTGAAAGGCAATATAAAAGAGGGGGTGCAGGAACAGAGGGACCAGGTGATTGTGATTAGATTAGATTACAGTGTGGAAACAGGCCCTTCGGCCCAACAAGTCCACACCGCCCCGCCGAAGCGCAACCGACCCATACCCCTACATTTGCCCCTTACCTAACACTATGGATAATTTAGCATGGCCAATTCACCTGACCTGCACATCTTTGGACTGTGGGAGGAAACCAGAGCACCCGGAGGAAACCCACGCAGACACGGGGAGAACGTGCAAACTCCACACAGTCAGTCGCCTGAGGTGGGAACTGAACCCGGTCTCAGGCGCTGTGAGGCAGCAGTGCTAACCACTGTGCCACCGTGCCGCCCACAGATCATTGAAAATGACAGGACAGGGTTTTCTTTATGACTCATTCATAGGATTTGGGTGTCATTGGCTGGACCAGCATTTACACCTGTTGCTAATTACCCAGGGGGCCATTAAGAGTCAACCAGATTGTTGTGACTTTGGAGTTACATGTAGGTAACATCACGTAGGGACATTAGTGAACCAGATCGGCTTTTCCTAACAATTGACAATGGTTTCATGGTCATCATAGAACAGTACAGCACAGAACAGGCCCTTCAGCCCACGATGTTGTGCCAACCACTGATCCTCATGTATACACCCTCAAATTTCTGTGACCATATGCATGTCCAGTAGTCTCTTAAATGCCCCCAATGACCCTGCCTCCACAACTGCTGCTGGCAACGCATCCATGCTCTCACAACTCTCTGTGTAAAGAACCCACCTCTGACATCCCCTCTATACTTTCCTCCAACCAGCTTAAAACTATGACCCCTCGTGTTAGTCATTTCTGCCCTGGGAAATAATCTCTGGCTATCGACTCTATCTATGCCTCTCATTATCTTATATACCTCAATTAGGTCCCCTCTCCTCCTCTTTTTCTCCAATGAAAAAAGTCCGAGCTCAGTCAGCTTCTCTTCATAAGATAAGCCCTCCATTCCAGGCAGCATCCTGGTAAACCTCCTCTGAACCCTCTCCAAAGCATCCACATCTTTCCGATAATAGGGCGACCAGAACTGGATGCAGTATTCCAAGTGCGGTCTAACCAAAGCTTTATAGAGCTGCAACAAGATCTCACGACTCTTAAACTCAATCACCCTGTTAACGAAAGCCTTGCTTTCACAACTGCTTTCACCATATGCTTTCTTAACAACCCTGTTCACCTGGGTGGCCATTTTAAGGGATCTATGTACCTTGACACACCAAGATCCCTCTGTTCCTCCACACTGCCAAGAATCCTATCCTTAATCCTGTACTCAGCTTTCAAATTCGACCTTCCAAAATGCATCACCTTGCATTTATCCAGGTTGAACTCCATCTGCCACCTCTCAGCCCATATCTGCGTCCTGTCAATGTCCCGCTGCAGCCTACAACAGCCCTCTATTTTTTTCTCTTTTTTTATTTCTTTTTTTAATTAACCCCCACACTACCATCTAAGTGCGGTAGTGCTTATTATTTTTTTTTCCCCAGCACCCATGGTGTGTGTGTGCAGGTGTGAGACACAGTGAAAGACACAAAGTGCACCAATCTTTATTCAAATTCCACCACCAGGAAGACAGGAAAACACCCGGGTGGCCAGTGACAACACTGCCCTTCACATCAAAGGGCAGTGCTGTGTGATCAAAACAGTGAAGGGGAGGGGCAACAGCCCTCTATACTGTCAACGAAACCTCCAACCTTTGTGTCGTCTGCAAACATGCTGATCCATCCTTCAATCCCCTCATCCAAGTCATTAATAAAAATTACAAACAGTAGAGGCCCAAGGACAGAGCCCTGTGGAACACCAGTCACCACAGACTTCCGGGCAGAATATTTTCCTTCTACTACCATTCGCTGTCTTCTGTTGGCCAGCCAATTTTGTATCCAGACAGTTAAGTTCCCCTGTATCCCATTCCTCCTGACCTTCTGAATGAGCCTACCATGGGGAATCATTAGACTCTTAATTCCATATTTTTAAAATTAAATTCAAATTCCACCATCTGCTATAGCAGGATTCAAACCCAGGCTCCTACAACATTATCCGGGTTGTTGGATTTATAATATATCAGGAGTATGACAAAGCCATTGTCTCCACAAACATACATTGTCATTTATTAATAAGGACACGAGCAGGGACGTGATGCTGAATTTGTACAAGACATTTGGAGTACTGTGGAGAAAGTGAGGACTGCAGAGTCAGAGGTGAAAAGGGTGGCGCTGGAAAAGTCGATGTTTCGGCCATATACCCTTTGTCAGGATTCCTGATGCTGCCTGACTTGCTGTGCTTTTCCAGCGCCATACTTTTTGACTTGGAGTATTGTGTACAATTGTAGACACACATTACAGGAAAGGTGCGAATAATTAGAGAGAGGAGAAGTAGTTCACAAGAGGTTGGGACTGTCCTCCTTGGAGAGAAGATTGAGAGGAAATCATGAGCAGGGCTGGATAGAGTAAGTAGGGTCAAACTCTTCCCACTCGATAAATAAACAAGAATGAGAGGGGCAGAGATTTAAAGTGGTAGTGCAAAAGAAGCAAAGGTGAAGTGAGGGAAATTGAGTGTTTGGGCTTCTGGAATAAACTGCCTGGAAATGTAGTGGAGGCCAGTTTAATTGAGGCATTCAAGATGGCATTGAGTGGTTATTTAAACTGAAACGGGAAAGAGGAGGAGCTTGGCAATGAGTCATGATGCTCATTTGCAGGCATGATGGGCCAAATAGCTGCCTCAGCACCACAACAATTCTGTGAATGTAAAATGTAAACTATGTAATTTCTCTTTTGTCTTCTTGAGCCTCTGCAGTCCATGTGCTGTAGGGTAGACCCACAATGCCCTTGGGGAGAGAATTCCAGGATTTTGACCCAGTGACAGTGAAGGAACAGTGTTATATTTCCAAGTCAGGATGATGAGTGGCTCAGAGGGAAACTTGCAGGGGGTGGTATTCCCATGTATCTGCTGCATTTGTCCTTCAAATGGAAGTGGTCATGGGTTTGGAAAGTGCTGTCTAAGGATCTTTGGTGAATTTGTGCAGTGCATCTTATAGATAGGACACACTGCTGCGATTGAGCATTGGTGGTGCAGGGAGTGAATGCTGTGAATGTGGTGCCAATCAAGTGGGCTACTTTATCCTGGATGCTGCCAGTTTAGCTAGGCCTCCTTGATGCCACTCTTGGTCAAATATGATTTTGATGTCAAAAGCTGTCAATCTCACCTCACCTCACCCCCCTGGAATTCAGCTCCTTTGTCCATGTTTGATCCAAAGCTGTAATGAGGTCAGGAGCTGAGAAGCCCTGGTGGAATCCAAACGTGCTATCAGTGTCCATGTATCAGAGACCCCCTTTTCCCACACCAATATGTTTGAGCAACATATTTCCATATGTAGCCTTATTGTCATTGGTAATTTACCCCTGTGGAAAATTTCCCAGGCATGTCCGGTACATAAAAAATTGACAAAACCAAACCAGCCAATTACTGCTCTATCAGTAAGGTGATGGAAGGTGTCACCAACAGTGCTATCAAGCAGCACCTGCTCAGCAATAACCTGCTCAGCGACACTGAGTGTCCTCAGCCCAACCATCTTCAGCTGCTTCATCAATGACCTTCCCTCCACCATAAGGTCAGAAGTGGGAATGTTAGCTGATGATTGCACAACTCCTCAGATACTGAAGCAGTCCATGACCATATTTGGGCTCACATGTTTCAAATGTAACAAGATCTAGACAATATCCAGTCTTAGACTGAGAAGTGTCAAGCAACATTCACACCACATAAATGCCAGGCAATGATATCACCAATAAGAGACAATGAAATGCTGGTGCAATCACACTTGGAATATTGTGTACAGTTCTGGTCCCCATATTACAGGAAGGATGTGGAAGCATTGGGAAAGGTGCAGAGGAGATTTATCAGGATGTTGCCTGGTCTGGAGGGAAGGTCTTATGAGGAAAGGCTGAAAGACTTGAACCTTTTCTCATTGGAAAGAAGAGCTAAGAGGGGATTTGATAGAGACATACAAGATGATCAGAGGATTGGATAGGGTAGACAGTGAAAGTCTTTTTCCTATGATGATGACGAGGGGGCATAACTACAAATTGCGGGGTGATAGATTTAAGACAGATCTCAGAGGCAGGCTCTTTATGCAGAGAGTGGTAAGGGCATGGAATGCCCTGCCTACCAATGTAGTTGACTCAGCCACATTAGGGAGATTTAAACAATCCTTAGATAAGCATGTGGATGATTTTGGGATAGTGTAGGGGGACGAGTTGAGAATAGTTCACAGGTCAGTGCAATATAGAGGGCCGAAGGGCCTGTTCTTCACTGTATTGTTCTATGTTCTAACTACTACCCCTTAATATTTAATGGTGTTACCATCACTAAATCCCCCATTATCAACATTCTGGGGGTTATCCTTGACCAGAAACCTAACTGGACTCGCTACATAAACAAAGCAGCTACAAGGGCAGGTCAGAGGCTAGGATTACTGTGGTGAGTAATTCACCTTCGGACACCCCAAAGCCTGTGCACCATCAGGAGTGTGATGAAATACTCCCCACTTGCTGAATGGGTGCAGCTCCAACAACACTCAAGGAGTTCGACACCATCCAGGACAAAGCAGCCCACTTGATAGCCCACATCCACAAGCACCCACTCGCTTTACCACTGACGCTCGGTAGCAGTAGTGTGTCCTATCTACAAGATGCACTGCCGAAATTCACCAAAGGTCCTTAGACAGTATCTTCCAAACCCATGATCACTTACATCTAGAAGGCCAAGGGCAGCAGATACATGGGAACACCACCCCCTGCAAATTCCCCTCCAAGCCACTCACCATCCTGACTTAGAAATATACATTGTTTCTTCACTGTTGCTGGTCAAAATCTTGGAATTCACTTCCTCATGGCATTGTGGATCTACCTACAGCACATGGACTGCAGCAGTTCAAGAAGGCAGCTCACCCCCACCTTCTCAAGGGGCAACCAGGGATGGGCAATAAATGTCAGCCCGGGTAGTGACCCCACAAATGAATTTTAAAAAGTGGGAAAGAGGGAGCTGTACCATTGAGATGGTATTCATCTGTGAAAGGGAATTCACATTTGACAAATTTGTTAGAGTTCTTTGAATTTGGTTGATGAAAGAGCACAATGCTGGAGAAGGTGGTAACCCTCTTGTGGCCTTTAATCTGAACTGGTCATGGGGAAAATACAACCATTGAAGCAGCTTTAACTATTTGCAACAACTCGCAGTTTAATAAGGTCCCACTAGGTGGAGCCAAATAGCCTTGTCTCAAATTCATAAAGTGGCAAAAATCCTACTGAGCCTTCACAGATACTACAGCGCAGGAAGAGGCCATTCAGCCTATCATTCTCATCCTGGCTCTCAGAAGTAGCATTTGAATTATTCACAGTCCTTACTTCTACCCTGTAGCCCTGCAAAATATTCAGTTTCTTTTCTGAAAGTTATTAACCCTCAGAGGTTCGTCTTCTCATTTACAGAATCTCCTGAAGAGAGATTGGGAGCTCTTTCATTTCATTCCAGCCTCTCCAACTACAGACACCCCCAATGGCAGGACAGATCCAGCAGAGGTGGTGGTTCACTTATATACAGTCAAGAGGGAGTTGCTTTGGGAGTCCTCAACATTGATTCTGGTCCCCAAGAAGTCTCATAACTTCAGGATAAACATGGGTAAGGAAACCTCCTGCTAATTACCACATACTGTCCTCCCTTGGCTGATGGATCCAAAATCCTGCATGTTGAACAACACTTGGATGAAGCATTGAGGGTGGAGGCTTTCAATGACCTCCGGGGATTACAATGTACTCTGGGTGGGGCATTTCAAATTCCGCTACTAAGAGTGGCTCAGTAGCAGCACTACTGGTTGAGCTGGTCAGGTCCTAAAGGACATAGCCGCTTTTAGACTGGGTCTACAGCAGGTGGTGAGGGAACCAACTAAAGGGAAAAACATACTTTACCTCTTTTTTTTCACTGGTGGCATGTGGGTGTCACTGGCTGGCCAGAATTTATTGCCCGTCCCAAGTTGCCCCTGCAGAAGGTGGGGGTGAGCTGTCTTCTTGAACCACTACAGTCCATGTGCTGTAGGGTAGACCCACAATGCCCTTAGGGAGGGAATTCAGGATTTTGACCCAGTGACAGTGAAGGAACGGCGATAGATTTCCAAGTCAGGATGGTGAGTGGCCTGGAGGGGAACTTGCAGGAGGTGGGTGTTCCCATGTATCTGCTGCCTTTGTCCTCCTAGATGGAAGTGGTCATGGGTTTTGGAAGGTGCTGTCTGAGGATCTCTGGTGAATTTCTGCAGTGCATCTTGTAGGTGGTACACACTGCTATTACTGAGCGCCGGTGGTGGAGGAGTGGATGCTGTGGGTGTGGTGCCAATCAAGCGGGGGCTGCTTTGTCCTGGATGGTGTTGAGCCTCTTGTTGTCCCTCCACCACCAACACTCAGTGTGCACCATCTACAAGATTCACTGCATCAACCCATCTTATCTATTAAATGTACTTTAGGAAAGGAAATTACCTTTCGTCCTTACCTGGGCAGCATGTGACTCCAGATCATGGTGATGTGAGTAACTCATAACTGTCCATCTGGCAGCACAGGACAGGTGATAAATCTGGTCCAGTGATGCTCGCATTCCATGAATGAATAAAAAAAACTTACCAATTCTCCTCAGACACCACTTTCCAAACCAACAACTGCTTCCTAGAAGGTCAAGGGCAGCAGATACATGGGAACACCATCACCTGCAAGTTCCCCTCCAGTCCACTCACCATCCTGACTTGGAAATATATCACCATTCCTTCACTGTCGCTGTGTCAAAATCCTAGAAGTCTCTCCCTAAGGGCATTCATTGTGGGTCAACCCACAGCACATGGATTGCAGTGGTTCAAGAAGGCAGCTCACCCCCACCTTCACAAGGGGACAACTAGGGACGGGCAATAAATGCTGGTCTAATGTCTTGTGCTTCAGTTGTTCTGGTGAGATTTGCTCTTTGAGTCATCTCCATTTATTGGCTTGACCCAATAATTTGTGGTGAATGGCTGAACAGATAATGGGAAGTAGAAAGCATGAAATGAAAATGGAAAATACTGCAGAAGAAAGTGTCAAATTTAATACCAGAGCGGTCTTAAAAAGCCAGAATTAAGAGTACTCTGTCCAAATTTACTCTATAATCACAAAACGACAGGTGAATTGAATGAACTAGTAGAAATAAAAGGGTATGATTTATTTGCTGAAAAATGTGTTGCTGGAAAAGCACAGCAAGTCAGGCAGCATCAAAGGAGCAGGAGAACCGACGTTTCAGGCATAAGCCCTTCTTCAGCAACACATTTTCAGCTCTGATCTCCAGCATCTGCAGTCCTCACTTTCTCCCGGTATGATTTATATGCCACCAAAGTGACATGGCTGCAGAGTGACCAAATCTGGAAACTGAATATTAAAGGATTTCATTATTTAGGAAAGTTAGAAAAAAGGGAAAAGGAGATGGGGTTGTGCTGATAATAAGGGACAGAATTGGTCCAATCAATAGAACAGATGTAAGACCATAAGACATAGGAACAGAAATTAGGGCATTTGGCCCATCAAGTCTGCTCTGCCATTCAATCATGGCTGATATATTTCTCAACCTCATTCTAATGCTTTCTCCCTGTAACTCTTGATCCCCCTGAAAATCAATAATCTATCCATCTGTCTTAGATATACTCAATGACCTGCCCTCCACAGCTTTCTGTGGCAATGAATTTCATTGATTCCCTACTCTCTGGCTGAAGAAGTTTCTCCTTCTCTCCGTTCTAAAGGGTCTTCCCTTTAAGGCTGTGCCCTCAGGTCCTTGTCTCTCCTGCCAATGGAAATATCTTCCCAACGTCCACTCTATCCAGGCCTTTCAGTATCCTGTAACTTTCAATTAGATCCCCCCATCATCCTCCATGGAGCCTAGTCCAGAGTCCTCAAACATTCCTCGTTGTTAAGCCTTTTATTCCCGGGACCATTCTCGTGAACCTTCTCTGAACACACTCCAGGGCCAGTCCATCCCTCCTGAGATATGGGGCCCAAGACTACACACAATACTCCAAATGTGGTTTGACCAGAACCTTATAAAGACTCAAAAGTACATCCCTTCTTTATTTTCTAGTCCTCTTGAGATGAATAACATTGCATTTGCCTTCCTAACTACTGATGCAAGTTAACCTTCAGAGAATCCTGGACGAGGACTCACAAGTCCCTTTGTACTTCAGATATCTGAATTTTCTCCTCGTTTCCAAAATAGTCCATGCCTCTATTCTTCCTACGAGTGTGCATGACCTCATACTTTCCCACCTTGTACTCCATCTGCCACTTCTTTGCCCACTCTCCTAACCTGTTTAAATCCTTCTGCAGCCTCCCCACTTCCTCAATGCTACCTGACCCTCCACCTATCTTGAATTGTCTGAAAACTTATCCAGAATGCCCTCAGTTTCTTCATCTAGATCATTAATGTATAAAATGAAAAGTTGTGGTCCCAACACTATTCCTTACAGAACACCACTAGTCACCGGTTACCATCCAGAGAAGGACTCTTTTCTTCCCACTCTCTGCTTTCTGCCAGTCAGCCAAGCTTCTGTCCATGTAAGTACATTGCTTCTAACATCTTATCTTACTGAGTAGCCTCCTGTGCGGCACCTTATCAAAGGCCTCCTGGAAGTCCAAATAGATCACATCCATTGGCTCTCCTCAATCTGACTTGCTCATTACTTCCTCAAAGAATTCTAACAGATTTGTCTGGCATGACCTCCCCTTGATGAAACCATGCTGACTTTACCCTATTTTACTGTGCACTTCCAAATATTCAGAAATCTCATTCTTCACAGTGGACTCCAAAATCAGCCAATGTCAAGCTAATCGGTCTGTAATTTCCCATCTTTTGCCTTTCTTTCTTAAACAGGGGTGTCACGTTAGCAATTTTCCAGTCCTCTGGGACCCTCCTTGATCCTAGCAATTCCTGAAAGATCATCACTAACACCTCCACTATCCCTTCAGCTATCTTCTTCAGAATTCCAGGATGTAGCCCATCTGGTCCAGGTGATTTATCCACTTTCAGTTTTTCTAGCGCCTCTCTTTGGTGATGGCCCCTGTACTCAGCTCTGCCCCATCCCCCCACCAAAAAACCTTTTCATGAATTTTTGGGATATTACTCGTGTCTTCCACCATGAAGACTGACTCAAAGTACTCCTTCAGTTGCTCTGCCATTTCTTTGCTCCCACTACTATCTTTCCAGTGTCATTTTCAAGTGGCCCAGTGTTCACTTTTGCTTTATCTTTTGCCCTATTTAAAGAAACTCTTACAGTCTTTCTTTAAATTACTGTCTAGCTTACCCTATTATTTAAATTTCTCCTTCATTTTTTTTGATGTCCTCTGGTGGTCTTTGTAAGCTTCCCAATCCTCTGGTTTCCCACTGCCCTTCACCATATTATATGCTTTTTTTTTGCTTTTATGCTGTCCCTGAATTCCCTAGTCAGCCATGTTTGCCTCATCCTCCCTGGACCATGCTTCCTTTTCCTCGGGATGACTCTGTGCTGTCTCTCCGAAGTTACTCCCAGAAACTCCTGCCATTGCTGTTCCACTGTCTTTCCTGCTAGGCTCCTCTCCCTGTCAATTTTACCCAGCTCCTCCCTCTGGAGTTGCCTTTATTCAGCTGTAATACCGTTACTCCTGATTCTATCTTCTCCCTCTCAAATTGCAGAGAAAATTCAACCAATGCATGATCACTGCCTTCTAAGGGTTCCTTCATCTTAAGCTCCCTTGTCAAGTCTGCCACATTGCACAACACTAAATCCAGTATTGTCTGTTCCCCAATGGGCTCCACCACAAGCTGCTCCAATAAGCTGCCTTAGACATTTCTTTTCTTACAAACCACCACCAATCTGATTGTCCCAGTCCACCTGCATATTGAAATCCCCCATGATCCCTGTAACCTTGCCTTTCTTACTTGCCTTTTATATCTCCTGGTGTATCTTGTGTCCCACACCCTGACTACTGTTTGGAAGCCTGTACATAAGTCCCATTTGCGGTTCCTCAACTCTACCCACACAGATTCTAGATCATCTGACCCTATGTCATTTCTTGCTATTGATTTAATTCCATTTCTTACTAATAAGGAATCCCACCCCCTCTGCCCACCTATCTTTTCGATAGGATGAATATCCTTGGATATTTAGTTCCCAGTTCTGATCCCTTTGCAGCCACCTCTCTGTGATGTTCACCATTTTGTACCTGCCAATTTTAATCTACGCCACAAGCTCATTTACCTTATTTTGTATACTGTGTGCATTCAGATACAGCATCTTCAATCCTATATTTACTGTCCCTCTTCTCATTGTCATCTCTTCATCCAATGTGTTTGATGTAGATTCCTAAGCCTTTCCAAACACTCTGTCCAATGTTGTGTTCTGACTTTAATAACTTCTCCTAAGCTCCCCCTTTCATTTTCTTCATACTTTTCCATCCACCATCCAGATGTTAATCCACCATCCAGATGTTAATCCACCATCCAGATGTTTTTCTGCTGCTTTGCTTCTCATTGGCCATGATACTTCTTGGAGTTTTACTATTCCCTTCCCCGGGGAGAAAGTGAGGTCTGCAGATGCTGGAGATCAGAGATGGAAATGTGTTGTTGGAAAAGCGCAGCAGGTCAGGCAGCATCTAGGGAACAGGAGAATCGACGTTTCGGGCATTAGCCCTTCTTCATTCCTGAAGAAGGGCTAATGCCCGAAACGTCGATTCTCCTGTTCCCTAGATGCTGCCTGACCTGCTGCGCTTTTCCAGCAACACATTTCCATCTATTCCCTTCCCCACCATGTTCAGGTTTAAAGTCCTGTTGACCACTCTATTTACCCTTTGCACGAGAACATTGGTCCCAGTAGAATCTTTTGGATAATAGACAATAGACAATATGGGAGCTAAGAAACAACAAGAGGCATCACAAATTGCTCAGTGAGGTTTATGGGTTGTCAGACAGTAGGGATAATGTTCGGGCTGGGATATCTCTGGAAATTGGAACTCCGTGTAACAATGAGGACACAATAACCACACGTAGCTTTAATCTCCATATAGCCTGGATTAATCAAATTCACATCAATGCCATGGAGAAAAGACTCCTGCAGACATTCAAGATAGTTTTCCTGAGCAATTTATTGAGGAACCAACTCAGAAACAAGTTACTATAGAACTATGTAGAACTCTGTGGGAAGCTAGGGAAGTGATTGCTGGGCCTCATGCTGAGATATTTGTATCATCGATAGTCACAGGTGAGGTGCCGGAAGACTGGAGGTTGGCAAACGTGGTGCCACTGTTTAAGAAGGGCGGTAAAGACAAGCCAGGGATCCATAGACCAGTGAGCCTGATCTCGGTGGTGGGCAGGTTGTTGGAGGGAATCCTGAGGGACAGGATGTACATGTATTTGGAAAGGCAAGGACTGACTGGGAAAGTCAACATGGCTTTGTGCGTGGAGAATCATGCCTCACAAACTTGATTGAGTTTTTTTAGAAATAACAAAGAAGATTAATGAGGGCAGAGCAGTAGAGGTGATCTATATGGATTTCAGTAAGGCGTTCGACAAGGTTCCACATAGGAGACTGATTAGCAAGGTTAGATCTCATGGAATATAGGGAGAACTAGCCATTTCAATACAGAACTGGCTCAAAGGTAGAAGACAGCGGGTGGTGGTGGGGGGTTGTTTTTCAGACTGGAGGCCTGTGACCAGTGGAGTGCCACAAGGATCGGTGCTGGACCCTCTACTTTTTGTCATTTACATAAATGATTTGGATGCGAGCATAAGAGGTACAGTTAGTAAGTTTGCAGATGACACGAAAATGGGAGGTTAGTGGACAGCGAAGAGGGGTACTCAGATTACAACAGGATCTTGATCAGATGGGCCAATGGGCTGAGAAGTGGCAGATGGAGTTTAATTCAGATAAATGCGAGGTGCTGCATTTTGGGAAAGCAAATCTTAGCAGGACTTATACATTCAATGGTAAGGTCCTAGGGAGTGTTGCTGAACAAAGAGACCTTGGAGTGCAGGTTCATAGCTCCTTGAAAGTGGAGTCGCAGGTAGATAGGATAGTGAAGAAGGCGTTTGGTACGCTTTCCTTTATTGGTCAGAGTATTGAGTACAGGAGTTGGGAGGTCATGTTGCGGCTGGTACAGGATATTGGTTAGGCCACTGTTGGAATACTGCATGCAATTCTGGTCTCCTTCCTATCGGAAAGATGTTGTGAAACTTGAAAGGGTTCAGAAAAGATTTACAAGGATGTTGCCAGTGTTGGAGGATTTGAGCTATAGGGAGAGGCTGAACAAGCTGGGGCTGTTTTTCCTGGAGCGTCGGAGGCTGAGGGGTGAGCTTATAGAGGTTTACAAAATTATGAGGAGCATGGATAGGATAAATAGACAAAGTCTTTTCCCTGGGGTGGGGGAGTCCCGAACTTGAGGGCATAGGTTTAGGGTGAGAGGGGAAAGATATAAAAGAGACCTAAGAGGCAACTTTTTCAAGCAGAGGGTGGTACGTATATGGAATGAGCTGCCCGAGGATGTGGTGGAAGCTGGTACAATTGCAACATTTAAGAGGCATTTGGATGGGTATATGAATAGGAAGGGTTTGGAGAGATATGGGCCAGGTGCTGGCAGATGGGACTAGATTGGGTTGGGATATCTGGTCGGCATGGACGGGTTGGACCAAAGGGTCTGTTTCCGTGCTGTACATCTCTATGACTCTATGATTCTATGACCCTGGACCCCAGCACAGTCCCCATGACTTGTCCGGACTTGTCCTACCTGCCTATCTCCTTTTCCACCTATCCACTCCACCCTCTCCTCCCTGACTTATCACCTTCATCCCCCTCCCCCACTCACCCATTGTACTCTATGCTACTTTCTCCCCACCCCCACCCTCCTCTAGTTTATCTCTCCACGCTCCAGGCTCACTGCCTTTATTCCTGATGAAGGTCTTTTGCCCGAAACGTCGATTTCGAAGCTCCTTGGATGCTGCCTGAACTGCTGTGCTCTTCCAGCACCACTAATCCAGAATCTGGTTTCCAGCATCTGCAATCATTGTTTTTACCAGGTTAGGTGAGTGGTCAGATGCATATCAGATGCAGTTTAATGTGGATAAGTGTATGGTTGTCCACTTTGGTGGCAAGAACAGGAAGGCAGATTACTACCTAAATGGAATCAATTTAGGTAAAGGGGCAGTACAAAGAGATCTGGGTGTTCTTGTACACCAGTCAATGAAGGTAAGCATGCAGGTTCAGCAGGTAGTGAAGAAGGCTAATAGCATGCTGGCCTTCATAACAAGAGGGATTGAGTATAGAAGCAAAGAGGTTCTTCTGCAGCTGTACAGGGCCCTGGTGAGACCACACCTGGAGTATTGTGTGCAGTTCTGGTCTCCAAATTTGAGGAGAGACATTCTGGCTATTGAGGGAGTGCAGCATAAGTTCACGAGGGCAATTCCTGGAATGGCGGGACTACTTTTTGCTGAAAAACTGGAGCGACATTGCTTGTATACCCTTGAGTTTAGAAGACTGAGAGGGGATCTGATTGAGACATATAAGATTATTAAAAGATTGGACACTCTGGAGGCAGGAAACATGTTTCCGCTGATGGGTGAGTGCCGAACCAGAGGACACAGCTTAAAAATATGGGGTAGACCATTTAGGACAGAGATGAGGAGAAACCTCTTCACCCAGAGAGTGGTGGCTGTGTGGAATGCTCTGCCCCAGAGGGCAGTGGAGGCCCAGTCTCTGGATTCATTTAAGAAAGAGTTGGCTAGAGCTCTCAAGGATTGTGGAATCAAGGGTTATGGAGATAAGGCAGGAACAGGATACTGATTAAGGATGATCAGCCATGATCATATTGAATGGTGGTGCAGGCTCACAGGGCAGAATGGCCTACTCCTGCACCTATTGTCTATTATCTATGTTATGCAAGGAAGAATGGCTAATTTACAACCTTATGAAAGATTATCTTGTTAAAGAATCTTCAGGGAATAGATACCAAATTACAATAGAATTTTCCATTAAGTTTGAAAATGATGTAGTTTGATCTGAAATCTCAATAAGGGATGTTATGGAGATGAGGAGGAAGCTGGCTGCAGTGAATTGGAAAAATACATTAAAAATGTTAACAGTAGATTGACAATCGCTGGTATATAAAGAATTAATGATTCCGTTTCAACTTTCATTTAAAGCTATAATACCCAACAGAAAAAGTAAGAGTGCCACAGCTAACAATGGAAATTAAAGATAATATCACAAAGAAAGTGTTTTACAAAAATGTTAAAAAACATTGTAAGCTTGAGGATTGAGAGACCGTTGGAATTTAGCAAAGGAGAACTGAGATGTTGATAAAGCAACAGAGAAAAAAAAAGTCAATGTAAAAAGCAGCATAAAAAATGGATTGTATGAACTTCTATAGCTATGTGAAAAATTAATGATTAGCAAAAGAAAATTTTGGTCTCTTAGAGGCAGAGAAAGGAGAATGTATATAAGAAAAAAAGCAGAGAAACAAATAAAAACAAAAGAGCAGGAGTAGGCCATTTGGCCCTTCAAATCTGCTTTGCCAATCAATATGATTATGATTGGTCATCCAACTCAATTCCCGTTCTTACTTTTTCCTGCTACTCTTTGATCCCTTTAACCTTAAGAACTATATCTAACTCCTAGAAAACATTCAATGTTTTGACCTCAACTGCTTTCTATGACAGAGAATTCCACAGGCTCCCCACCCTCAAGGTGAAGATATTTCTGACCTCAATCTGAAGTGATTTACCCTGTATCTTGAAACTGTGACTCCTGGTTCTGGATTTCTTGGTCATTGAGATGCACAATGAGTACTGTGTGTTTGTCTTCATAGACAAAGACATAACATAAGAACTAGGAGCAGGAGTCGGCCATCTGTCCCTTTGAGCCCACTCTGCCATTCAATAAGATAATGGCAGATCTTTCCGTAACCTCACTTACCCGCCCTCTCACCATAACCCTTAATTCCTTTCAAAAAAATGACCGATCTAACTATAAAAACATTCAATGAGGAAACCTCAACTACTTCATTGGGCAGGGAAATCCACAGATTCACAACCCTTTGGGTGAAGAAATTAGAACAAAGAAAAAAGAACATTTACAGCCCAGGAACAGGCCCTTCGGCCCTCCAACCCTGAGCCGATCCAAATGTACTGTCTAAACCTGTCACCCAATTCCTAAGCATCTGTATCCCTCTACTCCCACCTATTCACGCATCTGTCCAGATGCATCTTAAATGAATCTACTGTGCCTGCCTCTACTACCTTGGCTGGCAACATGTTCCAGACACCCACCACCCTCTGTGTGAAGTACTTGCCGCGTGTATCCCCCTTAAACTTTCCACCTCTCACCTTGAAACCATGACCTCTTGTTATTGAATCCTTCACCCTGGGAAAAAGCTTGTCTCTATCCACCCTGTCTATACCCTTCATGATTTTGAAAACCTCAATCAGGTCCCCCCTCAATCTCCTTTATTCTAATGAAAACAAACCTAACCTACTCAACCTCTCTTCATAGCTAGCATCTTCCATACCAGGCAACATCCTCGTAAACCTTCTCTCTACCCTCTCCAAAGTGTCCAAATCCTTTTGGTAATGTGGCGACCAGAACTGTACACAGTATTCTAAATGCGGCTGAACCAATGTCTTGTACAATTTTAACATGACCTGTCAGCTCTTATACTCAATAACCCGTCTGATGAAGGCAAACATGCTATATGCCTTCTTTACCACTCTATCCACCTGTGCAGCTACTTTCTGCATCTCCATCTGCCAGTTCTCCGCCCAACTCTCCAGTCTATCTATGTCCTCCTGTATTCTCTGACAGTCCCTTATGCTTTCTGCTACTCCACCAATCTTCATGTCATCTGCAAACTTTCTGATCGTACCAACAGTGCCCTCTTCCAGATCATTTATATATATTACAAACAACATTGGCCCCAACACTGACCCCTGTGGAACACCACTGGTCACCTTTCTCTATTGCGAGAAACTCCCTTCAACTACTACTCTCTGTCTCCTGTTCTTTATCCACCTAGCCAGAACACCCTGCACACCATGTGAATTCACTTTCTCTATTAGTCTACAATGGGGAACCTTATCAAACACCTTATTAAAGTCCATGTATATGACATTAACAGCCCTTCCTTCATCTAATAACTTGGTCACTTCCTCGAAGAACTCTATTAAGTTGGTAAGGCATGATCTCCCCCACAAAAAACCATGTTGCCTATCACTAATACTCCCATTCTTGTCTAAATATAAATAGATCCTATCCCTCAATACCTTCTCCAGCAACTTTCCCACCACTGATGTCAGGCTCACTGGTATATAGTTACGCGGAATATCCCTATTACCCTCCTTGTACAGAGGGACAACATAAGCTACCCTCCAGTCATCCGGCACCTCACCTGCATTTAAGGATGTCACAAAGATATCTGTCAGGGCCCCAGCTATTTCTTCTCTCGCCTCCCTCAGCAATCTGGGATAGATCTCTTCCGGTCCTGGGGATTTGTCCACCTTAACAACCTCTAGCCTACCCAACACATCTTCCGTACTTATGTCAACATGATCCAGACTAATTAAACTTCTATCTCTAATCTCAAGATTCATCATGTTACTCTCCTCAGTGAACACTGATGCAAAGTAATCATTCAGAATCTCACCCATTCTCTCAGGTTTGACACACAGCCTTACTTTGTTATCCTTTAGTGGACCAATCCTTTCTCTAGTTACCTGCTTGCTTCTTATAGAAGAATAAAATGCTTTGGGTTTCTCCTTAATTCTGCTCGCTAAAGCTATTTCTTGACCCCTTTTTGCCCGCTTGATTCCTTGTTTAAGATTTGTCCTACTCTTCCAATATTCCTCCAGGGCCCATTCTGTACTTAGCTGCCTAGATCTTATGTACGCTTCCCTTTTCCTCTTGGCTGGTCATACGATTTCTCCTGTCATCCACAGTTCATGAATTGTGCCATTCCTATCATTTGCTTTCAACAGGACATGCCAATCCTGCACTATCTTTAACCTATCTTTGAAAGCCTCTCACATCTCAAATGTGGACTTCCCTTCAAATAGCTGTGTACAAACCACATTTCCCAGTTCCTGCCTAATTTGGATATAATTGGCCTTGGCCTGATTTAGTACTCTTCCCTTAGGACCACTCTCATCTTTGTCTGAGTGTATTCTAAAACTTACAGAATTTTAGATTTTTTTTAAAGATTTGCTACAGTTTGGAAACAGGCTCTTCGGCCCAACAAGTCCACACTGACCCTCCGAAGAGCAACCCACCCAGACCCATTCACACCTGACTAATGTACCTAACACTATGGGCAATTTAGCATGGCCAATTCACCTAACCTGCACATCTTTGGACTGTGGGAGGAAACCAGATCACCTGGAGGAAACCCACGCAGACACAGGGAGAATATGCAAACTCCACACACTTACCCAAGGTGGGAATTGAACCCGGGTCCCTGGCGCTGTGAAAAGCAGTGCTAACTACTGAGCCACCGTGCCACCCACTGGTCACTGTTCCCAAAGAACTCCCCCACCACAACGTCTACCACCTGGCCTGGCTCATTCCCCAATACCAGGTTCCCTTCCCTCGTCAGACTATTGACATACTGCTCTAGAAAACTCTCCTGGACGCTTACAAATTCTACCCCATCCAGACCTCTGACGCTAAGTGTATCCCAGTCAATGTTGGGAAAATTAAAATCTCCCATTACTACTACCCTGCTGCCTCTACATCTTTCCATAATCTGTTTACCCATTTGCTCACTTTTGGGAGGCTTGTAATACAGCCCCAACAATGTAACTGCACCCTTCTTATTTTTCAGCTCCACGCATAATGCCTCACAGCTCAAGTCTTCCATAGTGTCCTCCTTTATTATAGCCATGTTATCATCCCTCACCAGCAATGCAACTCCTCCCCCTCTTTTACTTCCCTCCCTGTCCTGTCTGAAGAGTCTATATCCTGGAACATTTAGTTGCCCTTTCATCAATCAAGTCTCTGTGATCACAATACTGTCATACTCCCAGGCACCAATCCAAGCCCTAAGTTCATCTGCCTTACCCACTATACTCCTTGCATTAAAGTATATGTTCTTCAGGCCACCAGTCCTTTTGCATTCATCTGCTCTCTCCCTACTCTTCCCCTTATTAATGCTAACCTTATGATTCTTACAGTCTCCAGTTTCCACCTCGCTCTCTACTTGTCTTCTCCTCTGGTTCCCAGCCCCCTGCCACATTAGTTTAAAACCTCCCCAACAGCAGTAGCAAAAAATCCCCCAAGGACATTAGTTCCAGTCTGGTTCAGATTTTCCTTCTCAATTCAGTCCTAAATCTGCTCCTCCTAATTTTGAGGCTATGCCTTCTTAACTTAGTTTCACCTGCCAGTTGAAACATCCTCTGTACTTCTATCCTATCTATTCCCTTTATAATTTTATATGTGTCAAAAGATCCCCCCTCATTCTTCTGAATTCCAATGAATATAATCCCAGTCTACTCGGTCTCTCCTCATAAGCCAACCCTCTCAACTCTGGAATCAACCTCCATTTTCAAATGGAATCAAATCTCCATTTTGCCAGAGCAGTGAGGAGAGAAGGAGGAGTGAAGCGAGGGCTGCCAGGAAGGGTGACTTTTCCCGCATACAAAGGGAATTACCTTGGGGGTTGGGCCTCCATTTTGCCAGAGCGGTGAGGAGAGAAGGAGGAGTGAAGCTGCCGGGAAGGTAAAGGCTTAATTTATATTTGGGCAGTGGCTAAACCCGAGATACTACACATGTAATATCTCTCTCCCGCGCCCTTCATCGAACCAGAAGAAAAAGACCCTGTAAGGTAAGGTTTTATTTCTTACCTTTCTTTTTCATTTATTTAAGTGCATTGTTTGGTTTCAGTTAGTTCATATAAAGCTAAGCTTACAATGGCAGGGGACCTCAGACCTGAGGCATGTGCCTCTTGCTTGATGTGGGAGCTTAGGAACGTGGCTGACGTTCCTGACTCTTACACTTGCAAGAAGTGTGTCCAGCTGCAGCTCTTGTTTGACCACATGACGGCTCTGAAGCTGCGGATGGACTCACTGTGGAGCATCCGCGATGCTGAGGAGGTCATGGATAGCACGTTTAGTGAACTGGTCACACCGCAGGTTAGGATTGCTGAGGGAGACAGTGAATGGGTGACTAAAAGGCAGAAAAAGAGTAGGAAGGCAGTGTAGGTATACCCTGTGGTCATCTCCCTCCAAAACAGGGACACCGTTTTGGATACTGTTGGGGGAGATGGCTCACCAGAGGAGGGCAGCAGTTGCCAGGATCATGGCACCATGGCGGGCACTGCTGTTCAGAAGGGTGGGAAAAGGACTCGTAGGGCCATAGTCATAGGGGATTCTATTGTAAGGGGAGTAGATGGGCGGTTCTGTGGCTGAAAACAGGACTCCCAGATGGTATGTTGCCTCCCAGGTGCTCGGGTCAGAGATGTCACCGATCGGCTGCAGAGCATTCTAAAAGGGGAGGGTGAGCAGCCAGTTGTCTTGGTGCATATAGGCACCAACGATATAAGTAGAAAGTGAGATGAGGTCCTGAAAGAAGAATTCAGGGAGCTAGGAGAGAGGTTAAAGGAGAGGACCTCAAAGGTAGTGATCTCGGGTTTACTATCAATGCCACGTGCTAGCCAGCGTAGAAATGAAAAAATAGGCAGGATGAACACGTGGCTTGAGAGATGGTATAGGAGGGAGGGGTTCAGATTTGTTGGCCATTGGGACCGGTTCTGGGGAAGGTGTGACTATTACAAAATGGACAGTCTACATCTGAACCAGACCGGAACCAATGTCCTTGGGGGAGTTTTCGCTACCGCTGTTGGGGAGGTTTTAAACTAATGTGGCAGGGGACTGGGAATCAGAAGAGAAAACAAATAGGCAGCGAGGTGGAGACTGGAGACTGTAAGAATTATGAAGATAGCATTAATAAAGGGAAGAGTAGGCAGAGAGCAGGTGAGCGCAAAAGAACTGATGGCCTGAAATGCATCTACATTAATGCAAGGAGTATAGTGTGTAAGGCAGATGGACTTAGGGCTTGGATTGGTGCCTGGGAGTATGACGTTATTGCCATCACAGAGACTTGGTTGAAGGAAGCGCATGATGATTGGCAACTGAACGTTCCAGGATATAGATGTTTCAGACAGGACAGGGAGGGAAGTAAAAGAGGGGGTGGAGTTGCATTGCTGGTCAGGGACGATATCACGACTGTGCTAAAGGAGGACACTATGGAGGTCATGGGTAGTGAGGCATTATGGGTGGAGCTGAGAAATAAGAAGGATGCAGTTACATTGTTGGGGCTGTATTACAGGCCTCCTAACAGTGAACGTGAGATAGAAGAACAAATAGGTAAACAGATTATGGAAAGATGTAGAGGCAATAGGGTAGCGGTGATGGGAGATTTTAATTTTCCCAACATTGACTGGGATACACTTAGCGTCAGAGGTCTGGATGGGATGGAATTTGTAAGAAGTGTCCAGGAGAGTTTTCTAGAGCAGTATGTCAATAGTCCGACAAGTGAAAGGGCCATATTGGACCTGGTACAAGTGGTAGAATTTGCAGTGGGGGAATTCTTTGGGAACAGTGACCACAAGTCTGTAAGTTTTATAATACTGGTAGATAAAGAAGCGAGTGCTCCTAAGGGAAGAGTGCTAAACTGGGCCAAGGCCAATTATATCAAAATTAGGCAGAAGCTGGGAAATGTGGATTGGACACAGCTATTTGAAGGGAAGTCCACATTTGAGATGTGGGATGCTTTCAAAGATAGGTTAACGGCAGTGCAGGATAGGCATGTCCCGTTGAAGGCAAAGGCTAGGAAGGGCAACATTCGTGAACCGTGGATGACAGGAGAAATTGTACAACTTGCCAAGAGAAAAAGGGAAGCATACATAAGGTCTAGGCAGCTAAGAACAGAACAGAGCCTGGAGGAATATCAGAAGAGTGGGACAAGTCTTAAATGAGGAATCAAGCGGGCTAAAAGGGGTCATGAAATAGCTTTAGCAAGCAGAATTAAGGAAAATCCCAAAGCAATTTATTCTTATGTAAGAAACAAGTGGGTAACTAGAGAAAGGATTGGTCCACTAAAGGATAACAAAGTAAGGCTGTGTGTCAAACCTGAGAGAATGGGTGAGATTCTGAATGATTACTTTGCATCAGTGTTCACTGAGGAGAGGAACATGATGAATCTTGAGATTAGAGATAGAAGTTTGATTAGTCTGGATCACGTTGGCATAAGTAGGGAAGATGTGTTGGGTAGGCTAGAGGTTATTAAGGTGGACAAATCCGGAGGACTGGATGGGATCTATCCCTGGTTGCTGAGGGAGGCGAGAGAGGAAATAGCTGGGGCCCTGACAGATATCTTTGTGGCATTCTTAAATACAGGTGAGGTGCCGGATGACTGGAGGGTAGCTTATTTTGTCCCCCTGTACAAGAAGGGTAGTGGGGATATTACGGGTAACTACAGACCAGTGAGCCTGACGTCGGTGGTGGGGAAGATGCTGGAGAGTGTACTGAGGGATAGGATCTATTTATATTTGGAAAGGAATGAGCTTATCGGTGATGGGCAACATGGTTTTGTGCAGGGGAGATTGTGTCTTACCAACTTAATAGAGTTCTTCGAGGAAGTGACCAAGTTGTTAGATGAAGGAAGCGCTGTTGATGTCATATACATGGACTTTACTAAGGCATTTGATAAGGTTCCCCATGGTAGACTAATGGAGAAAGTGAAGTCACATGGTGTGCAGGGTGTTCCAGCTAGGTGGATAAAGAACTGGTTGAGCAACAGGAGACAGAGAGTAGTAGTTGAAGGGAGTTTCTCGAAATGGAGAAAGGTGACCAGTGGTGTTCCACAGGGGTCAGTGTTGGGGCCAATGTTGTTTGTAATATATATAAATGATCTGGAAGAGGGCACTGTTGGTATGATCAACAATTTTGCAGATGACACAAAGGTTGGTGGAGTAGCAGAAAGCATAAGGGACTGTCAGAGAATACAGGAGGATATAGATAGACTGGAGAGTTGGGTGGAAAAGTGACAGATGGCTTTCAATCCAGACAAATGTGGGGTGATGCAAGTCTAATTCTAGAGTGAATTATATAATGAATGTAAGAGCCTTGGGAAAAGTTGATAGGCAGAGAGATCTGGGAGTGCAGGTCCATTGTACCCTGAAGGTTGTTGCACAGGTGGATAGAGTGGTCAAGAAGGCATATAGTATGCTTGCCTTCATTGGACAGGATATTGAGTATAAGAGCTGGCAGGTCATGTTAAAATTGTACAAGACATTGGTTCCGCCGCATTTAGAATACTGTGTACAGTTCTGGTCGCCACATTACCAAAAGGATGTGGACACTTTGGAGAGGGTGCAGAGATGGTTTATGAGGGTGTTGCCTGGTATGGAAGGTGCTAGCTATGAAAAGAGGTTGAGTAGATTAGGTTTATTTTCATTAGAAAAAAGGAGATTGAGGGGGGACCTGATTGAGGTTTATAAAATCATGAAGGGTATAGACAGGGTGGATAGAGACAAGCTTTTTCCCAGGGTGAAGGATTCAATAACAAGAGGTCATGCTTTAAAAGTGAGAGGTGGAAAGTTTAAGGGGGATACACGCGGCAAGTACTTCACACAGAGGGTGGTGGGTGTTTGGAACGCGTTGCCAGCAGAGGTGGTAGAGGCAGGCACGGTAGATTCATTTAAGATGCGTCTGGACAGATGCATGAAAAGGTGGCGAGCAGAGGGATACAGATGCTTGGGAATTGGGTGACAGGTTTAGACAGTACATTTGGATCAACTCAGGCTTGGAGGGCCAAAGGGCCTGTTCCTGGGCTGTAAATTTTCTTTTTTCTGGATTAGTGGTGCTGGAAGAGCACAGCAGTTCAGGCAGCATCCAAGGAGCTTCGAAATCGACATTTCAGGCAAAAGCCCTTCATCAGGAATAAAGGCAGTGAGCCTGAAGCGTGGAGAGATAAGCTAGAGGAGGGTGGGGGTGGGGAGAAAGTAGCATAGACTACAATGGGTGAGTGGGGGAGGGGATGAAGGTGATAGGTCAGGGAGGAGAGTGTGGAGTGGATAGGTGGGAAAGGAGATAGGCAGATAGGACAAGTCCGGACAAGTCATGGGGACAGTGCTGAGCTGGAAGTTTGGAACTAGGGTGAGGTGGGGGAAGGGGAAATGAGGAAGCTGTTGAAGTCCATATTGATGTCCTGGGGTTGAAGTGATCCGAGGTGGAAGATGAGGCGTTCTTCCTCCAGGCGTCTGGTGGTGACGGAGCGGCGGCAGAGTGGGAGGGGGAGTTGAAATGTTGGGCCACGGGGTGGTGTGGTTGATTGGTGCGGGTGTCCCGGAGATGTTCCCTAAAGCGCTCTGCTAGGAAGGCGCCCAGTCTCCCCAATGTAGAGGAGACCGCATCGGGAGCAACGGATACAATAAATGATATTAGTGGATGTGCAAATAAAACTTTGATGGATGTGGAAGGCTCTTTTAGGGCCTTGGGTAGAGGTGAGGGAGGAGGTGTGGGCGCAGGTTTTACAGTTCCTGCGGTGGCAGGGGAAGGTGCCAGGATGGGAGGGTGGGTTGTAGAGGGGGGCGTAGACCTGACCAGGTAGTCACGGAGGGAACGGTCTTTGCGGAAGGCGGAAAGGGGTGGGGAGGGAAATATATCCCTGGTGGTGGGGTCTTTTTGGAGGTGGCGGAAATGTCGGCGGATGATTTGGTTTATGCGAAGGTTGGTAGTGTGGAAGGTTTCACCACAGAACACACCAGATGGCCTCCTCCTTTAGAGACCACAATTTCCCTTCCCACGTGGTTAAAGATGCCCTCCAACGCATCTCGTCCACATCCTGCACCTCTGTCCTCAGACCCCACCCCTCCAACCGTAACAAGGACAGAACGCCCCTGGTGCTCACCTTCCACCCTACCAACCTTCGCATAAACCAAATCATCCGCCGACATTTCCGCCACCTCCAAACAGAACCCACCACCAGGGATATATTTCCCTCCCCACCCCTTTCCGCCTTCCGCAAAGACCATTCCCTCCGTGACTACCTGGTCAGGTCCACGCCCCCCTACGACACACCCTCACATCCTGGCACTTTCCCCTGCCACCGCAGGAACTGTAAAACCTGCGCCCACACCTCCTCCCTCACCTCTATCCAAGGCCCTAAAGGAGCCTTCCACATCCATCAAAGTTTTACTTGCACATCCACTAATATCATTTATTGTATCCGTTGCTCCCGATGCGGTCTCCTCTACATTGGGGAGACTGGGCGCCTCCTAACAGAGCGCTTTAGGGAACATCTCCGGGACACCCGCACCAATCAACCACACCCCTCCGTGGCCCAACATTTCAACTCCCCCTCCCACTCTGCCGAGGACATGGAGGTCCTGGGCCTCCTTCACCGCCGCTCCCTCACCACCAGACGCCTGGAGGAAGAACGCCTCATCTTCCGCCTCGGAACACTTCAACCCCAGGGCATCAATGTGGACTTCAACAGCTTCCTCATTTCCCCTTCCCCCACCTCATCCTAGTTCCAAACTTCCAGCTCAGCACTGTCCCCATGACTTGTCCCGACTTGTCCTACCTGCCTATCTCCTTTTCCACCTATCCACTCCACCCTCTCCTCCCTGACCTATCACCTTCATCCCCTCCCCCACTCACCCATTGTAATCTATGCTACTTTCTCCCCACCCCCACCCTCCTCTAGCTTATCTCTCCACGCTTCAGGCTCACTGCCTTTATTCCTGATGAAGGTCTTTTGCCCGAAACGTCGATTTCGAAGCTCCTTGGATGCTGCCTGAACTGCTGTGCTCTTCCAGCACCACTAATCCAGAATCTGGTTTCCAGCATCTGCAATCATTGTTTTTACCTTGTTGGTTTTAACCCTACTGCGAATCCTCTTGCAAGGATGCCTGCCTTGAAGTTTTCCTCCTCTCTCTACAAGAATCTCAGAGAGTCCCTCTCCAACTGCAACTCCCAGGTCATTTCCTCTGCCCTGCAGCTCTTCAACCATGTCCTGAAACAGACTCGCTACTACAGCCACATTTGCTTACTCAGTGCCTGCCTCCGTAACCAACTCATCCCACACCGTCTCCGGACCACCTTTAAACCAGCAGAGTTCGGACCCGAACAGGACAAACAGTACAGACTACAGATTCAAAAACACCAGCAACGGTTCTCCTTCAAGATCCTCCGCTCCACGCATGCAGCCATGCGCCAGTACCTAACCTCTCTACAGTCTGCCCTGCCTCAGCTGAGGGCCACACTCTCTCACAATTGCAAAGGACTCACTCTGTACTACATCCTCAGGAGGATTCATACTCTCAACAAACAGTATTTCAATTCCGTCTCAGCTGTATTCCTGATGAAGGGCTTTTGCCCGAAACGTCAATTTTCCTGCTCCTCAGATGCTGCCTGAACTGCTGTGCTTTTCCAGCACCACTCTATTCCAGAATATACAGTAGGTGCAGGAGTAGGCCATTCGGCCCTTTGAGCCAGCACCACCATTGTAGAACATAGAACATTACAGCGCAGTACAGGCCCTTCGGCCCTCGATGTTGCGCCGACCTGTCATAGCCAATCTGAAGCCCATCGAACCTACACTATTCATGTACGTCCATATGCTTGTCCAGTGACAACTTAAATGTACTTAAACTTGGCGAATCTACTACCGTTGCAGGCAAAGCATTCCACACCCTTACTACTCTCTGAGTAAAGAAACTACCTCTGACATCTGTTCTATATCTATCACCCCTCAATTTAAAGCTATGCCCCCTCGTGCTCGCCATCACCATACTTGGAAAAAGGCTCTCCCTGTCCACCCTATCTAACCCTCTGATTATCTTGTATGTCTCTATTAAGTCACCTCTCAACCTTGTTCTCTCCAACGAAAACAGCCTCAAGTCCCTCAGCCTTTCCTCGTAAGACCTTCTCTCCGTACCAGGCAACATCCTTGTAAATCTCCTCTGCACCCTTTCCAAAGCTTCCACATCCTTCTTATAATGCGGTGACCAGAACTGTACACAATACTGCAAGTGTGGCCGTACCAGAGCTTTGTACAGCTGTAGCATAACCTCCTGGTTCCGGAACTCAATCCCTCTATTAATAAAAGCTAAAACACTGTATGCCTTCTTAACAACCCTGTCAACCTGGGTGGCAACTTTCAAGGATCTGTGTACATGGACACCAAGATCTCTCTGCTCATCTACACTACCAAGAATCTTACCATTAGCCCAGTACTTTGCATTCCGGTTACTCCGACCAAAGTGAATCACCTCACACTTGTCCGCATCAAACCCCATTTGCCGCCTCTCAGCCCAGCTCTGCAGCTTATCTATGTCTCTCTGTAACCTACAACATCCTTTGTCACTATCCACAACTCCACCGACCTTAGTGTCGTCTGCAAATTTACTAACCCACCCTTCTACACCCTCATCCAGGTCGTTTCTAAAAATGACAAACAGCAGTGGACCCAACACCGACCCTTGCGGTACACCACTGGTAACTGGACTCCAGAATGAACATTTCCCACCAACCACCACCCTCTGTCTTCTTTCGGCAAGCCAATTACTGATCCAAACTGCTGTATCTCCCACAATCCCATTCCTCCGCATTTTGTACAATAGCCTATTGTGGGGAACCTTATCGAACGCCTTGCTGAAATCCATATACACCACATCAACCGGTTTACTCTCATCTACCTGTTTGGTCACCTTCTCAAAGAACTCAATAAGATTTGTGAGGCACGACCTACCCTTCACAAAACCATGCTGACTATCCCTAATCAAATTATTCTTTTCTAGATGATTATAAATCTTATCTCTTATAACCTTTTCCAACTTTACCAACAACTGAAGTAAGGCTCACTGGTCTATAATTACCAGGATTGTCTCTACTCCCCTTCTTGAACAGGGGAACCACATTTGCTGTCCTCCAGTCTTCTGGCACTATTCCTGTAGACAATGACGATTTAAAGATCAATGCCAAAGGCTCGGCAATCTCCTCCCTGGCTTCCCAGAGGATCCTAGGATAAATCCCATCTGGCCCGGGGGACTTATCTATTTTCACATTCTGCAGGATTCATAATACCTCTTCCTTGTGAACCTCAATCACACCTAGTCTAGTAGCCTGTATCTCAGTATTCTCCTCAACAACATTGTCGTTTTCTAGAGTGAATACTGTTGAAAAATATTCATTTAGTGCTTCCCCTATCTCCTCTGACTCCACACACAACTTCCCACTACTATCCTTGATTGGCCCTAATCTTACTCTTATCATTCTTTTATTCCTTAAATACCTATAGAAAGCCTTAGGGTTTACCCTGATCCTATCTGCCAACAACTTCTCGTGTCTCCTCCTGGCTCTTCTGAGCTCTCTCTTTAGGTCTTTCCTGGCTACCATGTAACCCTCAAGCGCCATAACTGAGCCTTCACATCTCATCCGAACATAAGCCTTCTTCTGCCTCTTGACCAGAGATTCCACTTCCTTCGTAAACCACGGCTCCTGCGCTCTATAGCTTCCTCCCTGCCTGACAGGTACATACTTATCTAGGACACACAGTAGCTTTTCCTAGAATAAGCTCCACATTTCTAATGTGCCAACCCCCTGCAGTTTCCTTCCCCATCCTATGCTTCCTAAATCTTGCCTAATCGCATCGTAATTGTCTTTTCCCCAGCTGTAACTCTTGCCCAGTGGTATACACCTGTCTCTTTCTGTCACTAAAGTAAACATAACAGAATTGTGATCGCTATCACCAAAGTGCTCACCTACTTCCAAGTCTAACACCTGGCCGGGCTCATTACCCAGTACCAAAACCAATGTGGCTTCGCCCCTTGTTGGCCTGTCTACATACTGTGTCAGGAAGCCTTCCTGCACACACTGGACAAAAACTGACCCATCTATAGTACTCGTACTATAGTGTTCCCAGTCAATATTTGGAAAGTTGAAGTCCCCCATGACAACTACCCTGTCTCTCTCACTCCTATCGAGAATCATCTTTGCTATCCTTTCCGCTACATCTCTGGAACTATTCGGAGGCCTATAGAAAACTCCCAACAGGGTGACCTCTCCTTTCCTGTTTCTAACCTCAGCCCATACTACCTCAGTTGACGAGTCCCCAAGCATCCTTTCTGCAACTGTAATACTGTCCTTGACCAACAATGCCACACCTCCCCCTCTTTTACCATCTTCTCTGTTCTTACTGAAACATCTAAATCCTGGAACCTGCAACAACCATTCCTGTCCCTGCTCTATCCATGTCTCCGAAATGGCCACAACATCGAAGTCCCAGGTACCAACCCATGCTGCATGTTCACCCATCTTATTTCAGATGCTCCTGGCATTGAAGTAGACACACTTCAAACCAACTTCTTGCTTGCCGGTGCCACCTTGCATCCAAGAAAACTTGATTTTGGACCTCCCTACTCTCAACCTTTTCTATACTCTTGATCCTTACAGTACCCCTCTAGTCACAGGCTGCCAACATAAGAATGACCCATTTATTCCTACTCTCTGGTTTTTGCCTGGTAACCATATGTCCGTCCCATATGACACCAATCCCATATAGTTTAATTTTCTTTGCTAACTTCCTGTGTGGAAAGTTAACAAAAGCCTGCTGACAATCTAAATATACCACATCTACTGGATTCCTTATTGACTTGGCTAATAATGTCCTCAAAACACTCTCTCAAGTTTGTCAAATGTGCTTCACTTCATAAATCCATGTTGAATCTATTCTGTCAGACAAGTCTTTTATAAATATTCAGTGATCACATCCTTTAGAATAGATTCTAATGTTTTCCCTATGGGTCATACCTCCCTAATCCAGCGCTCTCTGGTTCACTACCTGCAATACTCACAGTTTTCCAAGTAATTGCTCTGCTGACCTTTATTCATGTTTTTGAAACAGAGTCAGATTCCTGAAACCCTGTTTTTGGTGCTGAATTGGGAAATCATTCATCTCTTTAGCATGTGATTGATCAACATCAAGGTGTGATCTTTACTCAATTGTATTTAATAAAGTGTTTGTACATTGAATGCACATCAGTCACTGACCGATGTACTAAAGTGAATGGCCTGCATTTGATTTATGATTATTTTGAGTGAAATATATGGCTTTTCTTGGTCCAGGCAATTCACAGAATCTTAAAACTTCAGAGAAGGAGTGTATTTGATTCATTGTATCTGTACTGGCTCCTATAAGAGCTACCCAGCTAGTCATAGAGTTATAGAGTCATACAGCTCAGAAACAGACTGTTCAGTCCAAACATTAGAGTGGTGCTGGAAAAGCACAGCAGGTCAGGCGGCATCCTTCATCAGGGAGTGCTTTTGCCCAAAATGTTGATTTTCCTGCTCCTCGGATGCTGCCTGACCTGCTGTGCTTTTCCAGCACCACTCCAATCTTGATTCTAATCTCCAGCATCTGCAGTACCCACTTCTGCCTGTTCCATCCAACTAGCCCATGCTGAATATAATCCCATTCTCCAGTCCTATGCTTATAGCCCTCTAACTTCATCACTTTTAAATATATATCCAGCTCTCTTCTGAAACCTCCGATTGAATCCACCTCCACCCCTCTCCCGGGCAGTGCTTTCCAAATCCTAAAACCTCTCTAAGTAAAGACGTTGCTCCTCATCCCACTCCGAGCTTTCTTGCTGACAATGGTGAAATTGTGACCCCCAGTTACTGACATTCTCTGGTTGCTGAAGACCTGCTGGATTAGGGAATTATAAGCTGGAACCACTGAGGTCAGTCTAACAGACCAACATTTCCCAATTTCTCTCTCCTTCTCTCAAACAGTGAGCTTACATTTTCAACTTTCTAATCTGCAGGATGTGTTACAGTGTTATTAGAAATTTTAAAGATATCTAATCTCCAGTGCACCTGTCGCTACAGTCACCCTGTTAACATTCTAAGGGGGAGGTCATTGGATCTCAGGGATTTGTTAACCTTCAGTCCCATTAATTTCTCCAAAACGTACTTTTTTACAAATTCTAATTTCTTTCAGTTCCACACTCTCACCAGACCCTTGGATCTCAATTATTTCAGGGAGTGTTTTGTGTCTACAGGTTGGTTTTCAGGTACAAGTAATTAAGAAAGCAAATGGAATTTTGTCCTTCATTGCAAAAGGGATTGAGTTTAAAAGCAAGGAGGTTGTGTTGCAGCTGCACATGGTCCTGGTGAGGTCACACCTGGAGTACTGCGTACAGTTTTGGTCTCTAAATTTAAGGAAGGACATTCTGACTATTGAGGGAGTGCAGCGTAGGTTCACGAGGTCAATTCCCAGAATGGCAGGACTATCATATGTTGAAAAATTGGAGTGACTGGGCTTGTATACACTTGAGTTTAGTAGGATGAGAGGGAATCTGAGTGAGACATATAAGATTATTAAAGAATTGGACACTCTGGAGGCAGGAAACATGTTTCCACTGATGGGTGAGTCCAGAACCAGAGGGCACAGTTTAAAAATAAGAGGGAGGCCATTTAGAACAGAGTTGAGGAGAAACTTTTGACAAAGGGTCAGTTAGACTCGAAACATCAGCTCTTTTCTCTCCTTACAGATGCTGCCAGACCTGCTGAGATTTTCCAGCATTTTTTCTTTTGGTTTGAGGAGAAACTTCTTCACCCAGAGAGTGGTGGGTGTATGGAATGCTCTGCCCCAGAAGGCAGTGGAGGCCAAGTCTCTGGATACTTTCAAGAAAGAGATGGAAAAAGCTATTAAAGATATGGAATCAAGAGTTATGGGAATAAAGCAGGAACAGGATATTGATCATAATGAAATTTGCTAAGGCTATTGGGGTGGGTTTAAACTAATCCAACAGGGGGATGGGAACCAAAATTTGGAAGCATTAGCATTTGGAGTGCTGCTCCTTCATCAGGTGGTGAAACCTAGTGCTTCCAAATAAACCTGTTGGACTATAACCTGGTGTTATGTGATTTGTAACTTTATGGGATTAGGTTCTAAGTCTCCTCCCAATAACTGTCAGATGATGTTGGAGGAAGAAGGAATAGGATGATGTGAGAAAGGTATAGTAGATCCTGGGTGATTTTAATCTCCATAGAGTTTGGATGTACCAGGATGGCCTTGAAGATGATTTTATTGTGTGTTTTCAGCAGAATGTTCTAGAACCAACCAGACAGGAGGCTATTTTGGATATCTTTTATATTTATTCTTCTAAGAGCTGTGAGTGTTACCTACAAGGTGAGCAATTGATGTCCATCCTAAATTGCCCCTGAACAGAATGGCTTGCACAACCATTTTGGAGAGCAGTTGAGAGTCAACCACTTTGTACTGGGTCTGGAATCACATGTAGTCCAGACCAGTTAAGGATGGCACATTTCCTTCCCTAAAGGACATGAATGAAACAGGTGGTTTATTTTACAATAATTGATGATAGGTCCATAATAACCATCACTGAGTCTATCTTTCAGTTCCAGAGCTGTTAATTGAATTTAAATTAAATTCCACCAGGTGTTGTGGTGGGATTTGAACCTTTATCACCAGATCGTTAGTCTCACCCTCTGGATTTTTAGCCTTGTGATATTACTACTATGCCAATGTCTCTCCCAATGTGTAATGAGATAGGATGAATTAAAATAACCTCCTAGCAAGAAACTTAGTTTCACATTCAGCATGACAGGGAGGAGAATGGGTCTAAGATTAGTGTTTTAAACTTAAATAAAGGCAATTACAAAATATGAAGACAGTGGGGAAAAGTGAACTGGGAAATTAAGTTAATGGATACATTAATAAAGATGCAGTGGCAGACATATAAGAGATGTTTCAGAATATTCAGAGAAGTTACATTAAGGGAAGGATGCACTAGCTACTGCTAATTTTGGAAATTAATGACAGTACAAGATTGAAAAGAAAAATATAATGAGCGTCAGGTTAGAAGATCAGACAAAATATGACTAAAGAATGACTAAAGAAGAAGAGAGAGAAATTGGAAAATGAGAAAATGCTAGCATGAAATATTAAAACATCTTTTCAAGGAGTTTCCACAAGTATTTAAAAAGGAAAAGAGTAACTAAACTGAATGTTGGTTCTCTGGAGTGTGAGTCTGGGAAGTGAAGATGGAAAATAAATAAATGGTGGATGAATTGAACAGATATTTTGTGTCTGTCTTTATTAACCGTCCAGAATTACTTATACATTAAATGAGAAAGAGCAAAGAACTTAATTCCAAAAACTGGGGAAATGCTGCCACAATTAAAATCAGATAATTCCCCAGGCCTTGATCGACATCACAACAGGGTTTTTAAAGAAGTGGCTGGTATATCGTGGAGGTGTTGGTTTTAGTTTTTCAAAATTCCCTAGATTCTGGAAAGGTTCCAGCAGATTAACAAAATAACAAATACAATTTTGTATTCATGAAAGGAGGGAGACAGAAAGCTTGGTTAACCTAACATCTGTCATTGGGAAAATGCTGGAATATATTGTTAAGGAGATGATAGCAGGGCACTTAGCAAATCTCCCTGAAATCATGCAGAGTCAGTATAGTTTTAAGAAAAGGAGATTATGTTTGACTAATTTATTAGAGTTGTTTTGAGGAAGTGGCAAGTAATATAATTCGAGGGAGACCAGTAGATGTGATGTACTTGGGTTTGACAATGTGCAACATCAAAGATTATTATATAAAATAAGGACTTATGGTTCAGGATATTGATAGCAGAGGATTCATAGAACAATACAGCACAGAACAGGCCCTTCGGCCCATGATGTGCTGAACATTTGTCCTAGCTTAAGCACCTATCCATGTACCTATCCAATTGCCGCTTAAAGGTCACCAACGATTCTGACTCTGCCACTCCCACAGGCAGCGCTTTCCATGCCCCCACCACTGTCAGATCAACCACAATCTTATTGAATGGTGGAGCAGGCACAAGAAGCTGATTGGCCTACTCCTGCTCCTAATGGGATGTTCTGATGTTTTAAAGGAGAGTTCCAGTGACTGAGTGAATAAGCTGTGTGCTCTTAACTGCACTTTGAGACTTACTCCTCTTATTAATTACCCTCGTTAGCTCTATTTCATGTTAATGTCAGTTTAGAGCGAATGAACCCTAGAATGTTTCTTGTGAAACTAAAGACCATGACAGTTTTCTTTACATTTATTTTTAAGCTTTCCCTTTTCAATTTTCTCTCTTTTCCCATTGATGCTGGTACAAATGTCATCAGATATCCCTCCACATGTTTACTGCAGCACCTTAAAACACTGTGTCTTCAAGCTGCGCCTCCCATGCTTTTCAAATCCTAATTTGCTACTCAGAGAAATTCTTCTAAAGTTGAAGACTTAGCCTCAAAGAGAAAGAAATAATTGTCCAAGTGTATCTGAAGCTCAGATTTAAATAATGACCTCAAAAGGCAAAAGATTCATCTGATTTTGATACAAAATATTTTGAAATAATGAGAGTCAAACTTTTAAAATAAGGAGATTTGGGGAACACAAGAGGTTATAGAGTCATAGAGTCCTCCAGCACAGAGACAGGCCCTTTGGCCCAAACTGGTCCATGCCAATCAAAATGTCCATCCACGCTAACCCCAATTCCTTGCACTTGGTCCATATCCTTCTAATCCTTTCCTATCCATGTATTTGTCCAAATGCCTTTTAAATGTTGTTAATGTACCCACCTCAACCACTTCCGCTAGCAGCTCATTCCATATGCATACCACTTCTGTGTAAAAAGGTTGCCCCTCAGGTTCCCTTTTATTCTTTCCCCTTTAAACTTAAACTGATGCCCTCTAGTCCTTGATTCCCCAACCCTGGGAAAAAGACTGACTGCATTCACCCTCTCCATGCCTCTCGTGATCTTATACACCTCTATAAGGTTCCCCTTTCAGTTTCCTATGCTTGTCCAACCTCTCCCGATAACTCAGACCCTTGAGTCTTACCAACATCCTGTAAATTTCTTCTGTACTCTTTCCAGTTTAATAACATCCTTCCTATAATAAGGTGACCAAAACTGAACACAATACTCCAAGTGCAGCCTCACCAACATCCTGTATAAGAACATAGACATAGAACATAGAACAGTACAGCACAGAACAGGCCCTTCAGCCCACGATGTTGTACCGACCATTGATCCTCATATAAGGTAAACCTAATGTACGAACTCTCAAATTTCTGTGACCATATGCATGTCCAGCAGTCTCTTAAATATCCCCAATGACCTCACTTCCACAACTGCTGCTGGCAACGCATTTCATGCTCTCACAACTCTCTGCGTAAAGAACCCGCTTCTGACATCCCCTCTATACTTTCCACCAAACAGCTTAAAACTATGACCCCTCGTATTAACTATTTCTGCCCTGGGAAAAAGTTTCTGGTATCAACTCTATCTATGTCTCTCATTATCTTGTACACCTCTTGTATAACTGCAACATAACTTCCTAACTTCTATACTCAATGCCCTGACTGATGAAGGCCAGTGTGCCAAAAGCCTTGTTCATTGCCCTGTATACCTGGGACTCCACTTTCAGAGAACCGTGCATGTAAAGTTGTTGCCTTATTGCCATTATATTACAGCCCCTTATCTCACACAATAAACTTTGGCCTTTCACCTGCATTTCACAGCAGAATGGAAAGAGGAGAGTGCTGTTTGTTCATGAATACATGGTAAAAGAATCCTGTGAACTGAACTCATGCAGCAGACCAGATCTTGTAACTAACCCTAAATAGCACCAAAGTCATTTCCAACCTTGCTAGATTCTAGCTGCCAGTCAGCCTAATAATAATGAGATATAGATAGATAAACAGCTGCAACTGTCAAACAGTGGGAGAGCTCAGAATAAAACAATCCTGGCTGATGAAGTGCTTGTATTGTAGAGACACCTCGAGATATACCACTGGAATGTGTCCCGAGACTGACTGACAGATGAAGCAATGTCAAAAAATAGCAACTCTAAGAGTCTGAGAATGATTGTCTTGGACCTTTCCACTCAAGCACAAAAATAAAAATCCAGTCGTTAGAATTGAACAGCACAGAATGAGTGCAAGGACATTCCTCAGGTCCACATTTCCGATTGAGGTCAAGAGCTTCAGCAAAGCCAGCTCTGACCTTTCAAACAATGGCAGCTTGTCATGACCTTCAATATTCCAGGAAGATTAAAATGCAACTGACCTGAGTAAAACTCTTCAAGGAAAGAACTATCACAGGCTTGTCTTTTCAATGTAATTTTGCAATCCAGATTCAACATTGAGTTCTCCAATTTCAAATAACCTCCCTTCCCATCCCCCAACTCCCTTCCCAACCCCTCCTCATCTCTTCCACTCCTCCCAACCACCTATTGGATCCATTCCTCCCACTGACCAACCAGGTCGTACCCTCTACCTGTCTTCACCTATCCACACTTCACTACCCTGCCCCCGCCACCCCATTTGTCTGCAGCTCACCCCCACACCCACCCCCAATCCTGAAGAAGTGTTATACCTGAAACATCGACTTCTCCACCTCCTGAGGCTGCCAGGCTTGCTGTGTTCTCCCATCCTCCTGCCTGTCTATACAGTAATATTCAATGCACTGTTCAGTGTGTAAGCTCCCTCCAGTGAGACAGGCAGCTTTGGCTCAAGGTTTCTCTATGGAGTTGAGAGTGCTGAAAGTTCATACCAGTTTTCCACTCTTAAGCCAGCAGCCTGGTCTGTACCGTGATTTTATGGAAACTAATTGCAAGAAAGCAGCTCCTAGTCAATTCTGATGAAGAATCACTGGACTCAAAATGTTAACTCTGCTTTCTTCTCACAGATGCTGCCATACCTGCTGAGTTTCTCCAGCAATTTCAGTTTTAGTTTTCACTCTGAGTCAGTGCCTCATGGTGGAATTCACATGATTACAGCAAGCCAGGAGACACGTCCCAAATATCTTTGTTTTCATACAAAACTAAAGTCATTGAAGAGTTTTGAAGAAGTAACTTGTGTTGTAGATAAAGGAGGTCCAGTAGGTGCATTGTATTTAGATTTCCAAAAGGCATTGATAAGGTGGCACATCAAGGATTATTGATAACATATTGGCTGGCTAACAGGCAGCAGAAAGTCTGAATAAATGGATCTTTTTCAGGCTGGCAGGATGGCACCAAAGTGTGCCACAGGTATCAGGGCTGGCCCTCAATTTATAAAATGATTTGGATGAAGAGATTGAAAGTATGGGAGCTACTATTACTGATGCCACAAAGATAGGTCAGAAATTGACTTTTGGAGAGGACATAAGGAGCCGACAGAAGAATATAAATTGGTTCAGTGAGTGGGTAAAGATCTGACAAATGGAATAACATGTTGGAAAGTGTGAAATTGTCCATTTTGGCAGAAAGAATAAAGCATCATATCTAACTGGTGAGAGATTTCAGAGCTGTGCGATTCAGCAATCTGGGTCTCCAAGAGCACAAATAACAAAAGGTCCATATGCAGATACAGCAAGTAACCAAGAAAGCTCAAAGAATGAGTGTTTTACTGTGAGGGGAATTGAATCCAAGAGCAGGGAGGTTATGTTTCAGTTATAAAGGCATTGCTGAGACCATATCTGGTGTACTGTATACTGTACTGTACCAGATAGGAATAAAAGAATGACTAGGGTAGGAATAGGTCCAGTCAAGGATAGTAGTGGGAAGTTGCGTGTGGAGGCGGAAGAGATTGGGGAGACACTGAATGAATATTTTTCTTCAGTATTTACTCAGGAACAGGGCATTGTCGTCGATGTGAATACTGAGTCATAAATAAGTAGAATGGATGGCTTTGAGGTATGTAGAGAAGAGGTGTTGGAAATCCTGGAAAAGGTGAAAATAGATAAGTCCCCTGGGCCTGATGGCATTTATCCTAGGATTCTCTGGGAAGCAAGGGAGGAGATTGCAGAGCCATTGGCCTTGATTTTTATGTCCTCTTTGTCTACAGGAGTAGTGCCAGAAGACTGGAGGATAGCAAATGTGGTTCCCTTGTTCAAAAGGGGGAGTAGGGATAACCCTAGTAACTATAGGCCGGTGAGTCTCACTTCTGTTGTGGGCAAAGTCTTAGAGAGAATTGTAAGGGATAGGATTTATGCACATCTGGATAGGAATAATGTGATCAAGGATAGTCAGCATGGTTTTGTGAAGGGCAGGTCATGCCTCACAAACCTTATTGAATTCTTTGAAAAGGTGACGAAGGAGGTTGATGAGGGGAAAGCGGTAGATGTGGTATATATGGATTTTAGTAAGGCGTTTGATAAGGTTCCCCATGGTAGGCTACTGCAGAAAATACGGAGATATGGCATTGAGGGTGAGTTGGAGGTTTGGATTAGGAATTGGCTGGATGGAAGAAGACAGAGGGTAGTAGTTGATGGCAAAGTTTCTTCATGGAGTGCCGTCACTAGCGGTGTTCCGCAAGGATCTGTTTTGGGACCATTGCTGTTTGTCATTTTTATAAATGACCTGGAAGAGGGGTTAGAAGGTTGGGTGAGCAAGTTTGCGGATGATACGAAAGTCGGAGGAGTTGTTGACAGTGAGGAAGGATGTGGCAGGTTACAGCAGGATATAGAGAAGCTGCAGAGCTGGGCAGAAAGGTGGCAAATGGAATTCAATGTAGCTAAGTGTGAGGTGATTCACTTTGGGAAGAATAACAAAAAGATGGGGTACTGGGCTAATGGTCGGATACTTGGTAGTCTGGATGAGCAGAGGGATCTTGGTGTCCATGTACACAGATCTCTGAAAGTTGCCACCCAGGTAAATAGTGCGGTGAAGAAGGCATATGGCGTACTGGCTTTTATTGGTAGAGGAATTGAGTTCCGGAGTCCTGAGGTCATGATGCAGTTGTATAAGACTCTGGTGCGGCCGCATCTGGAATATTGTGTGCAGTTTTGGTCGCCATACTATAGGAAGGATGTGGAGGCACTGGAACGGGTGCAGAGGAGGTTTACCAGGATGTTGCCTGATATGGAAGGAAGATCGTATGAGGAAAGACTGAGACACTTGGGGCTGTTTTCATTAGAGAAAAGAAGGTTTAGGGGTGACTTGATTGAGGTGTACAAGATGATTAGGGGGTTAGATAGGGTTGACAGTGTGAACCTTTTCCCGCGTATGGAGTCGGGTATTACAAGGGGGCATAGCTTTAAATTAAGGGGGGGTAGATATAGGACTGAAGTTAGGGGTAGGTTCTTCACTCAGCGAGTCGTAAGTTCATGGAATGCCCTGCCAGTAGCAGTGGTGGACTCTCCCTCTTTATGGGCATTTAAGCGGGCATTGGATAGGTATATGGAGGATAGTGGGTTAGTATAGGTTAGGTGGGCTTGGATCGGCGCAACATCAAGGGCCAAAGGGTCTGTACTGCGCTGTATTCTTCTATGTTCTATGTTCTATGTATTGATCATCCTACTTATAGGAGAATGCTCATGCATTGGAAACAGTTCAGAGAAGATTTATTTGACTTAGACCTGGAATGAGTGGATTGTGTTATGAATAGTCCAGGAGAAAGTGAGGTCTGCAGATGCTGGAGATCAGAGCTGAAAATGTGTTGCTGGAACAGCGCAGCAGGTCAGGAATCCTGAAGAAGGGCTTATGCCCGAAACGTCGATTCTCCTGTTCCCTGGATGCTGCCTGACCTGCTGCGCTTTTCCAGCAACACATTTTCAGTTATGAATAGTCTAGGCAGGCTAGGCCTGAATCCTCTGGAATTTAGAAGATCCAGAGGTGATTTAATTGAAAAATAGAACGTCCTGTGGGACTAGCCATTTGGATACAGAACTGGATCAAAGGTAGAAGACAGAGGGTGGTGGCGGAGGGTTGTGTTTTAGACTGGAGGCCTGTGACCAGTGGAGTGTCGCAAGGATCGATGCTGGGCCCTCTACTTTTTGTCATTTACAAAAATGATTTGGATGCGAGCATAAGAGGTACAGTTAGTAAGTTTGCAGATGACACCAAAATTGGAGGTGTAATGGATAGCGAAGAAAGTTACCTCAGATTACAACAGGATCTTGACCAGATGGGCCAATGGGCTGAGAAGTGGCAGATGGAGTTTAATTCAGATAAATGCGAGGTGCTGCATTTTGGGAAAGTAAATCTTAGCAGGACTTAATGGTAAGGTCCTAGGGGGTGTTGCTGAACATAGAGACCTTGGAGTGCAGATTCATAGCTCCTTGAAAGTGGAGTTACAGGTAGATAGAATAGTGAAGAAGACATTTGGTATGCTTTCCTTTGTTGGTCAGAGTATTGAGTACAGGAGTTGGGAGGTCATGTTGCAGCTGGTACAGGACATTGGTTAGGCCACTGTTGGAATACTGCATGCAATTCTGGTCTCCTTCCTATCGGAAAGATGTTGTGAAACTTGAAAAGGTTCAGAAAAGATTTACAAGGATGTTGCTAGGGTTGGAGGATTTGAGCTATAGGGAGAGGCTGAACAGGCTGGGGCTGTTTTCCCTGGAGCGTCAGAGGCTGAGGGTTGACCTTATAGAGGTTTACAAAATTATGAGGGACATGGATAGGGTAAATAGGCAAAGTCTTTTTCTTGGGGTGGGGGCATAGGTTTAGGGTGAGAGGGGAAAGATATAAAAGAGACCTAAGGAGCAACATTTTCACTCGGAGGGTGGTATGTGTATGGAATGAGCTGCCAGAGGATGTGGTGGAGGCTGGCGCAACTGTAACATTTAAGAGGCATTTGGATGGGTATATGAATAGGAAGGGTTGGAAGGGATATGGGCTGGGTGCTGGCAGGTGGGACTAGATTGGGTTGGGATATCTGATCGGGATGGACAGGTTGGACCGAAGGGTCTGTTTCCATGCTGTACATCTCTATGACTCTATAACTATGACTTGACCAGGTGGATGTGGAGAGGATGTTCCCTCTTTTGGGAGAGTCTAACACTAGGGGTCATCGCTTAAAAATAAGATGTTACTCATTTAAGAGAGAGGTGAAGAAACACTTTTTTTCTCTGAGGGTTGAGTGTCTTGGGAATTCCCTTCCTCAAAAGGCAGTGGATGCAAAATCTTTCAAATAGTCTTATGGCAGCGGGAGATAGATTCTTGATTACCAGAGGATGAAGGATTACTGGGGCTATAGGCTCATACAGCATGGAGACATACTCTTTTGTCCAACTCATCTGTGCTGACCAAACATCCCATCTGACTTTGTCCCATTTGCCAGTATCTGGCCCATATCCCTCTTAGTCTTTCCTATTCATATACTCATGCAGATGTCTTTTAAATGTTGTAATTTACCAGCCTCCACCACTTCCTCTGGCAGCTCATTCCAAATATGGATGACCTTCTATTGAAAATGTTGTCCCTTGGGTCCCTTTTAAACCTTTCCCCTCTCACCTTAAACCTATGCCATCTAGCTGTGGACTCCCCTACCCTGAGAAAAAGACCTTGGCTATTCACCCTATCCATGCCCCTCACGATTTAATAAACATCTTTAAAGCCAGCCGCAGCCTCTGATACTCCAGGGAAAACAGCCCCAGCCTATTGTTACGAGATGGGGTAACCCCCCCCCCCCCCGCCATTTAAACCAGCAACACAGAAAAGATTTATCCCGTGCAGTAATCTGTGAAAATTCAAGCAACCAAGAACTAAAGTAAAAGTAACAACTTTATTTCTCAAAGTATAACAGAAAATAATTAATTAATAACTATTTACAACTCCTTCCTCTAACTTATCTTTTACTTTCCTTCTCTAATACTAGTCCAATAAAAACCCTGATTAAGACTTACCAAAAATTCAAATTTCAAAACCAGCCCGTTGTTGAATCTTCTTTATATCTTCCTTGGTCTTCTTTTCTTCTTCTTAGGGATTTCTGTTTCACAGGTCACTGATCGATAAAGGTACCTTTAAGAGAGCTATTCTCCAGACAGTCTGCAGATGCTGGTGGCATGGCACTTCTCCTTCAACTGTTCAATTTTCCCCTGGTCTTATACCCCCAAAGCATCGGATTGTGTCATTAGCTTTATTTAAACTATGTTTTTTATTGAAAAAATAGATTTTTTTTTATCACACAGCACCAGTTTATAGTCCAACAGGTTTATTTGGAAGCACTACCTTTCGAAGCGCTGCTCCTTCATCAGGTGCTTGTGGACAGTTTAAGAGTGAAATGGGCCTGTATGAAATACAGTATGGGACCTTCCCTTTTTTAAGAATAAATGAAATATTGGCTTCTCTCAGAGATGGCAGAAGACAATCATTGTTGTATGAGTCATTAAACATATTGAGCATCGGGCCTGACAATATGTTTATAAATTCCTTATAGAATTCACTGGGAAGTCCATCAGGACCAGGCGCCTTTCCACTCTGAAGCTGCATCACAGCCTCCTGCACATCTTGCTGTGATAAGGGGGCATTGAGAAAGACTCTTGCTCAGGGGTCACGCCTGGGAGCTCCAGATCCTTAAAAAAAGACTCAATTTTGGCCACCCCTCCTCACAACCCTCAGATTGGTATAACTTAGAGTAAAATCTCCGGAATGCCACATTAATCTTTTTGGAGTCACATGTTAGGTTCTGAGACCTGTCCCTAATCACCGTAATGGCGTGTGGGGCACTCCTTTATCTGGCGAGATATGTTAAGTATTTGCCTGGTCTGTCACCATCTCATATAATCTTTGCTTTGCAAAAGTAAGCTCCTTCTTTGCTGTCTGCGTAAGCACAGAATTCAGTGCAGACCACAGCGCTGTAATCCTCTGTAGTTTGACCAACGAGGGCCTGTCAAAGTAAGCCTTCTCAGCTTCAACCATGCTTCAAGGAGACGTTGCTGCTCACCCTTCTGCCACTTCCAATGGCAGACTAAGAAATAACTAACCGCCTGGTATATGCTTTGGCAGTTTCCCAAAGGATGGGTGGACTACTAACCAAGCCTGAGTTAATGTCTAGGAACACCCGAAATTCCCTAGAGAAGTACTCCACAAACTTATTAACCTTAAGGATAAAGGGATCCATTCACCAGTGCCTCGGGCCCATTAGAGTGTTCTTCATCTTAACCAACAGGTACACTGGAGCGTGATTGGACATGGTAATATTACCAATTGTACAAGATGCCACCAAGTCCAGGGTTGCCATGGGGGTCAGAAATAAATCAATCCTGGTGTGACATCTGTGTGGGCTGGAAAATAACATAAAATCCTTGCCTGTAGAGTAGAGACACCTCCAGATGTCTACCAACCCTAACTCCAAACACAGATCCACTAATTGTTTAGTTTGTACAGAGGGTATCAGGGGGCCTTTGGGCAACCTGTCTATTGTAGGATCCATGAGATAGTTAAAATCTCCCCCTAAAATGATATGCTGGGACTCGAGACTGTAGAATTTAAAGAATGCATCTACCAGAAATTTGAGAGGATGGGCCAGAGGGCAATAAACTTTCAAAACACTATGTTCTTCCCCCTTTATCAGGGCTTTGAGAATCTTTAACACACTCTAGTAGCTTAAATGGGAGATTCCCCCTAACTAATATAGCCACTCCCCTACTTCTGGTATTAAAAGATGAAAAGTAAATCCGATCAAAGCTATTCTGCTGTGGTTTCAAATGCTCCCTATCATCCAAGTGTGTCTCCTGTAACAAAGCAATATCCACTTTCTCCTTTCTAAGACTCAAAAGTGCCTTCTTCCTCTTAATTGGTGAGTGGCTCCCCTTGATATTCCAGCTATACCATTTAATTCAAGTCATTAGCCATAACCTTCTGGCAGCAACATTTAAATTCCGGAGAGGAGGAACTCGAACCACAAATTGTTGCACCTTAGTGTCACATAATTCATCAAACATAAAAACTACATAAGATAAAACCACTACAAAGTTTGTGAGAAGGTTTGTAGCTCGGGTGCTCGTTGTTGTGGTTCTGTTCGCCGAGCTGGGAATGTGTGTTGCAGACGTTTCGTCCCCTGGGACAACACTACTATTATAGGACAATCCAAACAGAGAACAGCCAGGGAATTCCTAGAGGCATGGCACTCATCCACAGATTCAATCAATAAGCACATCGACCTGGACCCAATATACCGGCCACTGCAACTGACAGCTGGAACTGACAACCGGAAGCGGCAGAGACAAACCACTATAAGTGCCGGAGGAAAGATCACAGAAGCGCTTCACAGGAGGCTCCCAAGCACTGAGGATGTCACCTAGACAGGGGACGAAACGTCTGCAACACAAATTCCCAGCTCAGCGAACAGAACCACAATAAAACCACTACAGTTAACAAACCTACAAAGCTATCAAAGATTATATACAACAAAAGCCAAAAATACAAGCCAACGGCGCTGAATGGGGGATCTCACTCCCTGCCCAAAGTGGGAAAATACCCATCCCAAAATCCAACTTCCCATCCTGCTGCCTATACTGCAGCCCAGGCATTTAAATACCTGAACCTGTATAAACTGCCTGTAAGTAGGCATCTAGCCCTCCCAACCATTTTCCCTCCTCCTAGCTAGAGCCGCACCGCAAACACAAGCAGAAAAGAAAGAAAATACACCATGGAATAGCAATATAAAAGAAATTCTTTTTTAAAGAGAAAAGGGATAAATATCCCACCCATCCTTTCGTATAACTTCTCAACCCCCACCAAACATCATTTAAACCAGATTATCACCCATCAAAAAAGGTAAAGAAAGCCCCAACCGGATTGCCTCTGTTTTTAAAAAAAAAGAGACATACCCAAACAACAGTACTATTTCTACATACTGAATTGTTCAGATTTAGTAATTTGTCCACAAAGTCTCTTGCCTTCTCCGATGTGTCAAAGGGATGTACGGATCCATCTAAGGTGATCTGAACCACCACTGATACCTCAGAGAGTACTGGATCCCTGGCTCCCTCAGTCTTCTCTTAAAGCCGTCATAGGATTTTCTTTTCTGGATCACTGCCATTGAGAAGTCCTGGAAGAACATCATCTTCGAGCCCTTGTAAATTAGGGCCTTCGGATCCTTCCTCTGGATTCTGGAAGCTTCCACGATTCTCTCCTTATCTATATAATGATGAAACCACACCAAGAGAGGACAAGAATGTTGACCTAGACCTGACCTCCGTGCCATGACCTGGTGAGCCCTCTCAATCTTCAAGCCTCTCATTCCAGTCTCCAAGTTAAGGAATTTCGGCAACCAGTCCTCATAACATTCCACCGGCCGCTCACCTTCCTTATCCTCCGGCAGACTGACGATCAAAATATTTTTTCTCCTGCCTCTGTTCTCGAGGTCATCAACTTGGTCAAGCAAATTATGGACCTGTGTCTTCAGAGCTTGGATCCTATCCTTGGAGGAACCGGTATCAGCTTCCACCACAGTGACTCTGTGTTCAACCTCATCCGTCTTCTTTTCCAGGTCTCCCAGCTGCTGTTCATGCTTCTGCAGCTTGATAGAGGTCGGGGCCAGCTTCTCCTCGATCTGCTTACCTAACATCTCGCGAGATTTCGCGAGCTTCTTCACCAGGGCCTGGTAGGAAGTCGAGTCTGAGGATCCTGCAGGCTAGGCCACTGGCCCTGCCTCGGATGTACCTTCTCCCTTCTTCGGCATCCCTGGATGGTGAAAACTCAGGTAAGTTATTTTTTCACAGTTTCCTGGGATTCCACGACCTTTCCACGACCTGGTGGTCCAGGTAGGGCAGGTTAAAAGTTCAGCCTGCTTGTGCTACAGTGTGGAGCTTTGCAACATGATCCTCCTAGATTGCCGCCATCTTGGATCCCCCGAGTCTCTGGCTTTTAAGATTGTCAATATACTAAATTCAAATTTGATTGGTGTTTGGTATTTTGGGGGTATAATTTAAACTGATTAGCCAAATTTGAATTTGTTTTACCACCTCCAGGCAACCCAGCTACCCCAGCTGTTCGACCAAGTGTTATGTTGTTACCTTATTCAGAACACTTGGTGCTGTGTCAGGTAGTTCTGCTAGATTTTAGCTCTCTTAAAAGTACAGTACACCCACATCTTCACAACACCTCCCTCCTTAAGAAAAAATGAACCATCACAATGAAAAGATGGCTTCAGTTTTGTTTCTCTATTTTTTAAACACATTACCCAAAATACAGATAACTTTAAACTAAATTCACCTTAACTTCTTCCCATATAACTGTATATATGAAATTAAATAAATACAAATCTCATCTAAACTTTATTAGTTAAATCCACAATAATGCATCTACAATTACATTCTTATGAGCCGCAACATGTATGATTTTAAATTAAAAGTCTGTAACATAAGACTCCAACAAAATAGTCTCATGTTCTTGTCTTTAAAGCGTTCTAAGAATGTAAGCAGATTGTGAACCATGTACACAGTTGTCTCCAACACATTGTTCGTCACATACACATTAAAATGTTGTAAGGCCAGTACCAAACTCAATCGTTCCTTTTCGATTGTGGAGTATTTCTTCTGGTGGATGTTGATCTTCTTCAAAAAGTAACCAACTGACAGTTCAATCCCGTCTTTATCTTCCTGTAGGGGTACAGCTCTAACCCCAATGTCACTAGCATCGATGTGACTTTAAAAGGTTTTGAAAAGTTTGGTGCAGCTAAAACTGGTTTGGTGGTTACTATTAATTTCAAATGGTCAAATGCCTCCTGGCATTGTTCTGTCCACCAAAAGTTAGTGTCCTTCTTTAGCAAATTGATTAATGGTGCACTACACTGCTGAAGTTTGGAACATACTTCTGATAGAATCCATTGAGTCCTAAGAATTGAAGCACCTCTTTCTTTGAGGTTGATCGTGGAAATTCCTCGATGGCCTTCGTCTTTGCGTTCCATAGGGTCAACCTTCCACGACTGATGTTATATCCCAAGAACGTCACCTCTGCTTTCGTGAATTCAGTTTTATTTAAGTTTATCACCAGTTTTGCTTCTCGTAGTCATTCAAAGAGCTCTGCTGCTGTACCATGTGATCTTTCTAGGACTTACTAAAGATTACAACATCTTCCAAATAGACTGCACAGTTTGTTAACCCAGCCACAACTGATTAGATTAGATTAGCTACAGAATGGAAACAGGTCCTTTGGCCCAATAAGTCCACACCGATCCGCCGCAGAGTAACCCACCCAGACCAATTCCCCTACCCTATATTTATCCCTGACTAATGCACCAACACTATGGGCAATTTAGCATGGCCAATTCACCTGAATCGTACATTTTTTGGATTGTGGGAGGAAACCGGAGCACCCAAAGGAAACCCACACAGACACAAGGGATCTCCTATCACTGGTAACAGCACTAACACATCATCCCTTCGGGAAAACGTCCGAGTCTCAGACCTTTTATCTGCCACCTGCTTCATTCTACACTGTGCCCTCTTTAGGTGCTGTTGAGCTAACTCACCTACTCGATTTAATCTCTCCCTCAACTCCAATACATAATCTAAGTGTGGGATCTCCGACTTTGGTCTTGTCAACTTTTCTTTAATTAATTTCAAAGGCACTCTCACTTCATGCCCGAATATTAACTTGAAGGGAGTGAACTGAGTAGATTCATTTGGGGCATCTCTAATGACAAGCAATATGAATAAGATACCTTTATCCCAATCATTCAAGTAGTCCTGACAGGATGCTCTCAACATTGTCTTCAAGGTCTGATGCCACCTTTCTAAAGCTCCCTGGGATTCAGGATGATTCGAATTGGATTTAAAGTGCTGTATCCACAACCTCCTTAAACAGTCTAGCAGTAAAAGTTCTCCCTTGGTCCAACTGAATCTCTCTGGGTAGCCCACACCGTGTGAAGAAAGCTACTACCTCCTCTACTACCCTTTTTGCCTTAATATTCCGTAATGGAATTGCCTCCGGAAATCTGGTAGGCACATCCATTATGGCTAACAAGTACTAGTTCCCAGTTTTAGTGCTCGGGAGGGGACCTACACAATGAATTATAACCCACGTGAAATGTTCTTTAAATGCAGGAATTGGCAACAAAGATGCTGGTTTTATTACCGTCTATGGCTTACCCAGCATTTGGCATGTACGACACATACAGCAAAAGTTAACCACATCCTTGTGCATTCCAGGCCAATAAAAATGCTTCTGTACCTTAGCCTGAGTCTTTCGTACCCCTAGGTGACCTCCATAGGTAGTTCATGTGCTACGCGTAACACTTTCTGTCCGTATGCTACCGGCAACACAATCTGGTGCACTTCAGCCCATTTCTCTTCTGCACTAACCTGCCGTGGTCTCCATTTCCGTCTTAGGACTGTATCTTGCAGATAATAACCCTCAGGAATATTCTCTGCCTCCTTTTCGGAGTACACCTCCACATATATATCTTTCATTGTCTTGTCTTTCTGTTGCAAGTCCCTTAGCTTTGACCCTCTTCCTGTTCAGGTTTTTCCTGCACCATTACATCAAACAGGGTGTCCGCTAACTGAACCTCAACTCCATCTTTCTCTTTACTTTTCGCTTTGTGCTGTGACTTATGATAGTGGGATCTGGTTACCACACAGTCTGGGAAAATGCCAGGATATTTCTGTTTTAACTCCTCAGTTTCTTGGTCTTCTCCACAACAAGGAGTGTCGCTCCCACCTTGGATCCTGCCAAATCATTCCCAAGAAGAAAATTAATTCCTGGAACTGACACTCTGTCAATAACTCTCACTGTGGCTTTCCCCTCTTGAGTTGGCACTCCAACCTGACCTTATATAAGGGGACGCTAAATTTCTGTCCGTCTATCCCACAAATTACCACACTCTCGGGTAACAGTTCATAAAAAGTGGATATTCTCTCATCTCTTACTATCAGCACCTGGTTAGATCCTGTGTCTCTCAAAATGATAACTTCTTGTCCTTCTCCCCCTGTTCTTTCTAAGTATACTTTACCCACAGAGGCAAATTCTTTGTAGAGATCAGGTGATATCTCCATACCCAACCCCTGGCTGGGCTGTGCACTCTCCTGCAGCTCCTCGGCTCTTCTTGGGGGTCTCCTTTACTACCTTCACTAATGCCACTGGCTTAGCTTCTTTTACCACATCGTTTCCCACAATGCCTTTCTTTAGGGCGGCATGGTGGCTCAGTGGTTAGCACTGCTGCCTCACAGCGCCAGAGACCCGGGTTCAATTCCCGCCTCAGGCGACTGACTGTGTGGAGTTTGCACATTCTCCCTGTGGGCTGCGTGGGTTTCCTCCGGGTGCTCCGGTTTCCTCCCACAGTCCAAAGATGTGTAGGTAAGGTGAATTGGCCATGCTAAATTGCCCGTAGTGTTAGGTAAGGGGTAAATGTAGGGGTATGGGTGGGTTGCGCTTCGGCGGGTCGGTGTGGACTTGTTGGGCCGAAGGGCCTGTTTCCACACTGTAATGTAATCTAATCTAATCTTAACCATGGTAGGCTACTGCAGAAAATACGGAGATATGGCATTGAGGGTGAGTTGGAGGTTTGGATTCGGAATTGGCTGGATGGAAGAAGACAGAGGGTAGTAGTTGATGGCAAAGTTTCTTCATGGAGTGCCGTCACTAGCGGTGTTCCGCAAGGATCTGTTTTGGGACCATTGCTGTTTGTCATTTTTATAAATGACCTGGAAGAGGGGTTAGAAGGTTGGGTGAGCAAGTTTGCGGATGACACGAAAGTCGGAGGAGTTGTTGACAGTGAGGAAGCATGTGGCAGGTTACAGCAGGATATAGAGAAGCTGCAGAGCTGGGCAGAAAGGTGGCAGATGGAATTCAATGTAGCTAAGTGCGAGGTGATTCACTTTGGGAAGAATAACAAAAAGATGGGGTACTGGGCTAATGGTCGGATACTTGGTAGTGTGGATGAGCAGAGGGATCTTGGTGTCCATGTACACAGATCTCTGAAAGTTGCCACCCAGGTAAATAGTGCGGTGAGGAAGGCATATGGCGTACTGGCTTTTATTGGTAGAGGAATTGAGTTCCGGAGTCCTGAGGTCATGATGCAGTTGTATAAGACTCTGGTACGGCCGCATCTGGAATATTGTGTGCAGTTTTGGTCGCCATACTATAGGAAGGATGTGGAGGCATTGGAACGGGTGCAGAGGAGGTTTACCAGGATGTTGCCTGGTATGGAAGGAAAATCGTATGAGGAAAGACTGAGACACTTGGGGCTGTTTTCACTAGAGAAAAGAAGGTTTAGGGGTGACTTGATTGAGGTGTACAAGATGATTAGGGGGTTAGATAGGGTCGACAGTATGAACCTTTTCCCGCGTATTGAGTCGGGTATTACAAGGGGGCATAGCTTTAAATTAAGGGGGGGTAGATATAGGACTGATGTTAGGGGTAGGTTCTTCACTCAGCGAGTCGTTAGTTCATGGAATGCCCTGCCAGTAACAGTGGTGGACTCTCCCTCTTTATGGGCATTTAAGAGGGCATTGGATAGGTATATGGAGGATAGTGGGTTAGTGTAGTTTAGGTGGGCTTGGATCGGCGCAACATCGAGGGCCCAAGGGCCTGTACTGCGCTGTAATCTTCTATGTTCTATGTTCTATGTTCTATGTTCTAACGACCAGTATTGTGTCTTTACGTGTCCCACTTTACCACAGTGGAAACTACCTGCGGCCTTTCACCTCCTTTCCATCCTTTTGGGCTTCTTTTTTTTAACATGCGGTAAAATCTTACCAATGCTCTCTACTCTTGGTTTGGTAGTGTAGGATCTCCCCTTCTCCCAACTTCTATCCCTCACAGGACAAAATTCTGGCCGGAAGCTGCTCTTATGCACCAGCATGTATCATCTGCTACTTCTGCTGCCCTTCTCACTTCCTCAACTTTCTGTTCCTTCACATGAGTTCTTATCATCTCTGGAATTGAGTTGTTAAACCCCTCCAGCAGGATAATCTCTTATAGAGCCTCAAAGCTCCTATCTATTTTCAAAGCACGAACCCATCAATCAAAATGACTATGTTTAATTCTTTCAAACTCAACATAAGTCTGATTTGGTTCCTTCTTTATGTTTCTGAACTGCTGTCTACATGCTTTTGGTACCAATTCATAGGCCCTTTTTAGAGCCAATTTAACTTCTTCATAATCTCCTGACCCCTCATCAGACAGCGCGGCAAATACATCACTAGTTCTGCCTACCAGTTTAGTCTGAACTAGCATTACCCATAAATCTTCGGACCACTCCATCTGCCTAGCCAATTTTTAAAATGAAATAAAGAAGGCTTCAACATCTTTCTCATCAAAATGTGGCAGAGTTTTAACATATTTGTATATATCACTACCTTCTCTTTTAATGTCCAGCCTGTTAACTTGACTTTGCTGACTTAGTCACAACTTCTCAAGTTCAAATTCTCTCTTTTTCTGTCTCCCTTTCTTTTCTCTCTCTTTGCTCAGCTAAGAACCTCTCTTACTTTTTCATCTCTCTCTCTTCTCGCTCTCTTTCTCTTTCTCTCTCCCACTGTCTTTCCTCTCTCTCTGTTTGTTTATCTTCTAACTCCATTTTCCTCAGTTGTAATTTAAGTTTTTCTACCTCTATTGCACTTGTCTGTTTCTCTGACACACCTAAGTGTTTGAGTAATTCCCTTACAATTTCAGCTTTACTTTTGTCCTCGGTTAAACTCAAATCTAACTTATTTGCTAATTCTAAAAGTATGGCCTTTTTCTTTCCTTCTAAACTTTCTTGGCAAATTTGAGAATCATCTTCAAATCCCAGAACCTCTTTAGCAATTTTAGGAGTCAGATTAGATTACTTACAGTGTGGAAACAGGCCCTTCAGCCCAACAAGTTCACACCGACCCGCCGAAGCGCAACCTGAAGCATTCCCCTACATTTACCCCTTTTACCGAACACTACGGGCAATTTAGCATGGCCAATTCACCTGACCTGCACATTTATTAATTTCAAAGGCACTCTCACTTCATGCCCGAATATTAACTTGAAGGGAGTGAACTGAGTAGATTCATTTGGGGCATCTCTAATGACAAGCAATATGAATAAGATACCTTTATCCCAATCATTCAAGTAGTCCTGACAGGATGCTCTCAACATTGTCTTCAAGGTCTGATGCCACCTTTCTAAAGCTCCCTGGGATTCAGGATGATTCGAATTGGATTTAAAGTGCTGTATCCACAACCTCCTTAAACAGTCTAGCAGTAAAAGTTCTCCCTTGGTCCAACTGAATCTCTCTGGGTAGCCCACACCGTGTGAAGAAAGCTACTACCTCCTCTACTACCCTTTTTGCCTTAATATTCCGTAATGGAATTGCCTCCGGAAATCTGGTAGGCACATCCATTATGGCTAACAAGTACTAGTTCCCAGTTTTAGTGCTCGGGAGGGGACCTACACAATGAATTATAACCCACGTGAAATGTTCTTTAAATGCAGGAATTGGCAACAAAGATGCTGGTTTTATTACCGTCTATGGCTTACCCAGCATTTGGCATGTACGACACATACAGCAAAAGTTAACCACATCCTTGTGCATTCCAGGCCAATAAAAATGCTTCTGTACCTTAGCCTGAGTCTTTCGTACCCCTAGGTGACCTCCATAGGTAGTTCATGTGCTACGCGTAACACTTTCTGTCCGTATGCTACCGGCAACACAATCTGGTGCACTTCAGCCCATTTCTCTTCTGCACTAACCTGCCGTGGTCTCCATTTCCGTCTTAGGACTGTATCTTGCAGATAATAACCCTCAGGAATATTCTCTGCCTCCTTTTCGGAGTACACCTCCACATATATATCTTTCATTGTCTTGTCTTTCTGTTGCAAGTCCCTTAGCTTTGACCCTCTTCCTGTTCAGGTTTTTCCTGCACCATTACATCAAACAGGGTGTCCGCTAACTGAACCTCAACTCCATCTTTCTCTTTACTTTTCGCTTTGTGCTGTGACTTATGATAGTGGGATCTGGTTACCACACAGTCTGGGAAAATGCCAGGATATTTCTGTTTTAACTCCTCAGTTTCTTGGTCTTCTCCACAACAAGGAGTGTCGCTCCCACCTTGGATCCTGCCAAATCATTCCCAAGAAGAAAATTAATTCCTGGAACTGACACTCTGTCAATCACTCTCACTGTGGCTTTCCCCTCTTGAGTTGGCACTCCAACCTGACCTTATATAAGGGGACGCTAAATTTCTGTCCGTCTATCCCACAAATTACCACACTCTCGGGTAACAGTTCATAAAAAGTGGATATTCTCTCATCTCTTACTATCAGCACCTGGTTAGATCCTGTGTCTCTCAAAATGATAACTTCTTGTCCTTCTCCCCCTGTTCTTTCTAAGTATACTTTACCCACAGAGGCAAATTCTTTGTAGAGATCAGGTGATATCTCCATACCCAACCCCTGGCTGGGCTGTGCACTCTCCTGCAGCTCCTCGGCTCTTCTTGGGGGTCTCCTTTACTACCTTCACTAATGCCACTGGCTTAGCTTCTTTTACCACATCGTTTCCCACAATGCCTTTCTTTAGGGCGGCATGGTGGCTCAGTGGTTAGCACTGCTGCCTCACAGCGCCAGAGACCCGGGTTCAATTCCCGCCTCAGGCGACTGACTGTGTGGAGTTTGCACATTCTCCCTGTGGGCTGCGTGGGTTTCCTCCGGGTGCTCCGGTTTCCTCCCACAGTCCAAAGATGTGTAGGTAAGGTGAATTGGCCATGCTAAATTGCCCGTAGTGTTAGGTAAGGGGTAAATGTAGGGGTATGGGTGGGTTGCGCTTCGGCGGGTCGGTGTGGACTTGTTGGGCCGAAGGGCCTGTTTCCACACTGTAATGTAATCTAATCTAATCTTAACGACCAGTATTGTGTCTTTACGTGTCCCACTTTACCACAGTGGAAACTACCTGCGGCCTTTCACCTCCTTTCCATCCTTTTGGGCTTCTTTTTTTTAACATGCGGTAAAATCTTACCAATGCTCTCTACTCTTGGTTTGGTAGTGTAGGATCTCCCCTTCTCCCAACTTCTATCCCTCACAGGACAAAATTCTGGCCGGAAGCTGCTCTTATGCACCAGCATGTATCATCTGCTACTTCTGCTGCCCTTCTCACTTCCTCAACTTTCTGTTCCTTCACATGAGTTCTTATCATCTCTGGAATTGAGTTGTTAAACCCCTCCAGCAGGATAATCTCTTATAGAGCCTCAAAGCTCCTATCTATTTTCAAAGCACGAACCCATCAATCAAAATGACTATGTTTAATTCTTTCAAACTCAACATAAGTCTGATTTGGTTCCTTCTTTATGTTTCTGAACTGCTGTCTACATGCTTTTGGTACCAATTCATAGGCCCTTTTTAGAGCCAATTTAACTTCTTCATAATCTCCTGACCCCTCATCAGACAGCGCGGCAAATACATCACTAGTTCTGCCTACCAGTTTAGTCTGAACTAGCATTACCCATAAATCTTCGGACCACTCCATCTGCCTAGCCAATTTTTAAAATGAAATAAAGAAGGCTTCAACATCTTTCTCATCAAAATGTGGCAGAGTTTTAACATATTTGTATATATCACTACCTTCTCTTTTAATGTCCAGCCTGTTAACTTGACTTTGCTGACTTAGTCACAACTTCTCAAGTTCAAATTCTCTCTTTTTCTGTCTCCCTTTCTTTTCTCTCTCTTTGCTCAGCTAAGAACCTCTCTTACTTTTTCATCTCTCTCTCTTCTCGCTCTCTTTCTCTTTCTCTCTCCCACTGTCTTTCCTCTCTCTCTGTTTGTTTATCTTCTAACTCCATTTTCCTCAGTTGTAATTTAAGTTTTTCTACCTCTATTGCACTTGTCTGTTTCTCTGACACACCTAAGTGTTTGAGTAATTCCCTTACAATTTCAGCTTTACTTTTGTCCTCGGTTAAACTCAAATCTAACTTATTTGCTAATTCTAAAAGTATGGCCTTTTTCTTTCCTTCTAAACTTTCTTGGCAAATTTGAGAATCATCTTCAAATCCCAGAACCTCTTTAGCAATTTTAGGAGTCAGATTAGATTACTTACAGTGTGGAAACAGGCCCTTCAGCCCAACAAGTTCACACCGACCCGCCGAAGCGCAACCTGAAGCATTCCCCTACATTTACCCCTTTTACCGAACACTACGGGCAATTTAGCATGGCCAATTCACCTGACCTGCACATTTTTGGACTGTGGGAGGAAACCGGAGCACCCGGAGGAAATCCATGCAGACACGGGGAGAATGTGCAAACTCCACACAGTCAGTCGCCTGAGTCGGGAATTGAACCCGGGTCTCTGGTGCTGTGAGGCAGCAGTGCTAACCACTGTACCACCGTGCCACCCACTGTGCCACCGTGCCACCCACGAGTCATTCTCTCACTTTTAATTTAATCAACCACAAGTCACCGAAATTTAACAAATTGTCTCACCTACATTTTATTTAAAGATCTAGGACACTAACCTATAAGTGTTTAAATAGGCTGGGATTTTTCGTACCCCCAAATCTATTCAAATCTGTCTAAACCAGTTCAAATCCCGATAATGAGCCCCCAAACTGTTATGTCATGAGGTAAACCCTGCTGGTTAATTTAAACTAGCAACACAGAAAAGATTTATCCCGTGCAGTAATCTGTGAAAAATTGAGAGGCCAAGAACGAGTTAAAGTAAAATTAACAACTTTATTTCTTAAAGTATAACAGAGAATAATTAACTATAAATAATTAACAACTGTTTACAACTCTTTCCTCTAACCTATCTTTTACTTTCCCTTTTATAATGCTAGTCTGATAAAAACCCTGATTAAGATTTACCAAAATTCAAATTTCAAAACCTGCCAACTATCAGAACTTCTCTTTATATCTTCCTCTGTCTTCTTTTCTTCTTCTTAGGGATTTCTGTTTTACAGGACACTGATCAATTAAGGTACCTTGAAGAGAGATATTTTTCGGGCAGTCTGTACATGGCAGTTCTCTCTCAACTGTTCAAGTTTTCCCAGTCTTATTTCATTGGTTTTTAAAATATTGTCAATATACAAAATTCAAATTTGATTGGAAGTTGGTATTTTGGGGTATAACTTAAACTGATTGCCTGAATTTGAATTTGTTTTGTCATCTCCAGGCAACCCAGCTACCCAGCTGTTTGACCAAATGTTACATTGTTACCTTATTCCGAACACTTGGTGCTGTATCAGGTAGTTCTACTAGATTTTAACTCTTAAAGATACAGTACCCCTTACACCTTCATAACAATATTCAGTCTCTGCCTGTAGTTCAAGCCCTCCAACCCTGGTAACATTCTTGTAAATCTTTTCTGAAGTCTTTCAAGATTCACAGCATCCTTCCTATAGCAGGGAGACCAGAATTGCACAGAGTATTCTAAAAGTGGCCTAACCAATGTCTTCTATAGCCACAACATGACCTCTCAACTCCTATACCCAATGCTCTGGCTAATGTCGAGTTGAGACTAATATCAGATCAGCATGATCTTATTGAATGGCAGAACAGGCTCAAAGGGTCAAGTGGCCTATTCCTGTTCCTTAGTCCCGTGTTTGTTAATAAAATTTGGCTTCCTACCACTCAACCTTAATTTTGTCATTTCTGGTTTAGTGGCTTTTTTGCCATTGGAATTGGTGTGGTATTAATCTGTCCTGGATTCCAGCAGGTGTGTTTCTCTATTTGAGGATTGCCTGTGATACATTTGGGTTGGATATGCTCAATTTCTTTCTGACTGCTTTAGTGATGAAATCCACAGCCTTGGCTTTTCCGAATCACAATGAGGACTGTGTACATTACATTCCAGCACATTCCAGTGGGTGGACCATTCTGTGACATCATTCCAGTGGGTGGACCATTCTGTGACATCATTCCAGAGGGTGGACCATTCTGTGACGTCATTCCAGTGGGTTGACCATTCTGTGACATCATTCCAGAGGGTGGACCATTCTGTGACGTCATTCCAGTGGGTTGACCATTCTGTGACATCATTCCAGTGGGTGGACCATTCTGTGACATCTTTCCAGAGGGTGGACCATTCTGTGACATCATTCCAGTGGGTGGACCATTCTGTGACATCATTCCAATAGGTGGACCATTCTGTGACATCATTCCAGAGGGTGGACCATTCTGTGACGTCATTCCAGTGGGTGGACCATTCTGTGACATCATTCCAGTGGGTGGACCATTCTGTGACATCTTTCCAGAGGGTGGACCATTCTGTGACATCATTCCAGAGGGTGAAGAAGGCATATGGCGTACTGGCTTTTATTGGTAGAGGAATTGAGTTCCGGAGTACTGAGGTCATGTTGCAGTTGTATAAGACTCTGGTGCAGCCACATCTGGAGTATTGTGTGCAGTTTTGGTCGCCATACTATAGGAAGGATGTGGAGGCACTGGAACGGGTGCAGAGGAGGTTTACCAGGATGTTGCCTGGTATGGTAGAAAGATCGTATGAGGAAAGGCTGAGGCACTTAGGGTTGTTTTCATTGGAGAAAAGAAGGTTTAGGGGTGACTTGATAGAGGTGTATAAGATGATTAGGGGTTTAGATAGGGTCGACAGTGAGAATCTTTTTCCACGTATGGAGTCAGCTATTACAAGGGGGCATAGCTTTAAATTAAGGGGGGGGTAGGTATAGGACAGATGTTAGGGGTAGGTTCTTTACTCAGCGAGTCGTGAGTTCATGGAATGCCCTACCAGTAGCAGTGGTGGACTCTCCCTCATTATGGGCATTTAAGTGGGCATTGGATAGGCATATGGAGGATAGTGGGCTAGTGTAGGTTAGGTGGGCTTGGATCGGCGCAACATCGAGGGCCGAAGGGCCTGTACTGCGCTGTATTCTTCTATGTTCTATGTTCTAGGGTGGACCATTCTGTGACATCAGCATCATCCAAGAGTAGAAAATCTGCCATCAGAGTGCAGTGATCTCTGACAAGGAAGCAGGGCTTCCCAGAGGCGGCTTGCTGGCCATGATAAAACCGCACACTTTGTGAGAAAATGTTAAATTGATGCTCTGTCACCACAGGTACAAATCCTATCACAGCAGCAGGTGGGATTTATTTCTAATGAATGAATAAAACTGCCTTTCAAAGCCCCTTTCATTAATTGTCACCACAAAGTGACTGAATTCTCATTAAAACCCAGCTGGCTCACAACTAGCGAAGGCTATCTATTGAAACTTCACTTCCCCCTGAAACGGTCTGAGGATTGCGAGGAACTACTGGCTGGCAAATAGCTGTGGAAGAATGCATCTTGTTGCTGGTGGATTCTCCATTGGTAGTCATTTCAGTAGCCTGGAGCTCAGACACTGGGCTTACGTCACTGACTAATGGATCTGAACATGGAGTGAGGCTGATTTCGGAGATTCCCATCCCCTCAACATCATCTAAACTATCCTTACCATCAATGTCCAAACTAGCAGCTATCTTATAAACTTTAGACATCTATTAGTGGTCTTTATCTGGCAGAACGATACATTTGCTAAGAAATTGCTTACTGGGTCAGTTTGCTTGTTTGCAGTGGGACTGACACCTACCATATGAGACTGAGGAGAGGACCAGATACTGGGCAGATTTGATAAGAAGGTGAAGTGATTCCAGTGGCCCTGGAGGGAGAGTGTGGCAGTGAAGTGATCCTTCACATCCCCAATTGTATGAATGTGTTTGGCAGTGGATCCTGGGAGAATTCCATGCTGCAATGGGTGTGCTCAGCCTGAGCTTTGCACCTTGTATTGGCTTCATCAACATGTGTTCAAGCTGAAGTAGAGCTGCTGTGGTTCTGTTCGCCGAGCTGGAAGTTTTTGTTGCAAACGTTTCGTCCCCTGTCAGGTGACATCCTCAGTGCTTGGGAGCCTCCTGTGAAGCGCTTCTGTGGTGTTTCCTCCGGCATTTATAGTGGTCTGTCCCTGCCGCTTCCGGTTGTCAGTTTCAGCTGTCTGCTGTAGTGGCCGGTATATTGGGTCCAGGTCGATGTGTTTGTTGATGGAGTTTGTAGATGAGTGCCATGCTTCTAGGAATTCCCTGGCTGTTCTTTGTTTGGCTTGCCCTATAATGATAGTGTTGCCCTATAATGGTAGTCGAATTCATGTTGCTTGTCGTCTGCGTGTGTGGCTACTAGGGATAGCTGGTCGTGTCGTTTTGTGGCTAGTTGATGTCAGGGGATGAAACGTTTGCAACAAAAACTTCCAGCTCGGCGAACAGAACCACAGCAACGAGGACCCGAGCTACAAATCTTCGCACAAACCTTGAAGTAGAGCTGTTATGTTCCCCAGAAATGGTGACACTTCCTGAAGTAGAGTAGTCATGACTGAGCTCACCTTTCTGCAAGATGTTATCCTCAAAAAAAGTCACCAGACGTTGATGCATGTTATCACTTTTTGTCTGACAACCCTTAAGAAACTCGGCCTGTGGATAATCCAAACACTAAGACATCATCACATGACCAAGAGCATTATAGCACTCTTGGCAGAGTCTGTGTCTAGAGCGTATTCTGTACTGTCTATATTAGTTTAGCTTGAAATAAACCCATAGATTCCCAAATGGTGTCCACATGTGCCTCACTTGTGTCACATTCAGAAACGAAAATGTGTTGCTGGAAATGCGCAGCAGGTCAGGCAGCATCCAAGGAACAGGAGAATCGATGTTTCGGGCATATGCCCGAAACATTGATTCTCCTGTTCCTTGGATGCTGCCTGACCTGCTGCACTTTTCCAGCAACACATTTTCAGCTCTGATCTCCAGCATCTGCAGTCCTCACTTTCTCCTCACATTCAGAAACAGCAAGGATATACCATATGGTGAGCAGCCACAATTGTTCACTGAAAAGTTAAAAAAAACAGAGTAACGAAAAGCAGACAGATAAATCTGAAGACCAAGGGAAGAAGGCGCAAAAGACATTACATCCACAAATACAGAGAATACTCGAGAAACCCAGCTGGTCTGGCAGCAACTATGCAGAGAGAAACAAGAGTTAAAGTTTCAAATCTAGTATGACTCTTCTTCAGAAGTTATATTAATATATAGCAGCAATCCAGAAATTCCCAAATGATCAGAAATTCCCAAAGGACCAGAAACAGGAGAGAATAAGCCTCAGATCACAAACTATGAGTTAGAGAAAGGCAGTCAGGCAGCTGTCTGAATCTATCTAGTTGCTATTTACAATTTTAGGAGTTTTGGGAGTTTGGGAGTCAGACACGCACTGAACAATATTATAACAGACCTCAATTAAAATGGATTTTGGGCAGCATAAAGTGAAGAGAACAAACTATAAAACATATTTGGAAGAAACGGTTGTTACAGGACAGAGTGGAAGCCTGTCAAAATGTAATGAGCAAGATCACAACTTTCGTTTTTATCAAGTGTCTGGAGTTGTTGTTATCAGAGGAGAGTTAAAAATGGCTTATTGTCTGGCAATGCAAATGACAGCTGTGTACCATGTTGGGTTAGTTCTAATCTGTAGTGTTTTAGAGAGAGAGAAGCAATCCTATTTTGCTAAGTATATTGTTTGTATTAAAATTAGGTTCAATAGGTGTGTGAATTGTGCCTCTATAATCTTTTGGACTTTTAACTGAATAAGTACTCTTACTATCTTGCCCATTATGCACTTGGGTTTTACACACTATTGGTTTTAAGCATTGCCTACTTTTCTGCATTAATTTTAAATTTAATAGTCTTTTTTTATTATAAAGTGCCTTGGGGCCTTTAAGGATAGACAATAAATGCCAGCCAAGCCAACGATGCTGACATCCGATGAACAAATACAAAATGTCAATGCCTGTCCCTCTTAAAAGCCAATTAGAGAATGATCTAGCATCCTCTAAACCAGTTTAAAATTAGCCTCGCTCACCAACAACAATTAACATGTAGTGACTGTGGGAATGAGTCTATAAGCAGCAGCTCCCTGTGAACAAGGTACACTCTGTGTCGAAACAAGTGTTTTCTGAGGCCACTGCCCAATCAGAAGGAAAAGACTCCCAAGACTGGTGGAGCAAGACCAGAGGCTGAGTGTCAACATGTGCCTTAAACAGAACTAGGCAGCAAGGACCACAGTAAACCTGGACAATCACAGGCCTGCTTTGTTATGTATCACACTTCATGGTAATGTCAATGTATTGATAGTCAGGAACCCCGGCTAATGTTCAGGGACTATGACCTTAAATCCCAACAAGGCAGGTGATGGAATTTAAATCCAATAAAAGTCTGGAATAATAAGCTGGTCCAATAGCAACTGTGCGATCACTGCTGACTGGAAAAAAACAACTGGTTCACTAATATCTTTGAGGAAAGGAAATCTGCCACCCTTACATGGTCTAGCCTATATGTGACTCCAGACTTTCAGTAATATGGTTAGAGCGGCACAGTTGCTCAGTGGTTAGCAATGCTGCCTCACAACGCCGGAGACCTGGGTCCAATTTCTTCCGAGGGTGATTGTGTGGAGTTTGCACATTCTCTGTGTCTGCGAGGGTTTTCTCTGAGTGCTCTGGTCTCCTCCCACAGTGCAACAATGTGCACGTTAGGTGGATTAGCCATGCTAAATTACCCTTTGGGTAAGATCTTTTGGGGCCTTGGATGGGATAAGTGGAGGGAGGGGAGATGAGGAAACTGGTGAAATCAATATTGATCCCGTGTGATTGGACTGTGTGGCTCCAAAGAATCCTTCCACATCCAGCAGAGATTTTTCTGCACCTCCACACACCTCATCTACTGTGTCTGTAGCTCTTGATGTGGTCTCTTCTACACTGGGGAGACAGGATGCCAAGTTGCAAAATGTTTCAGAGAACATCTCTGGGACAAACTACCCCACCGCCCTGTACCAAACACTTCAACTCCCCCTCCCACTCTGCCAAGGACATGCAAGTGCTGGGCCTCCTCCACTACCAAATTCTAGCCACCTGATACCTGGAGAAAGAACTCCTCATCTTCTGCCTTGCGACCATCCAACCACAAGGGATCAATGTTGACTTCACCACCCTTCCCTCACCTTACCCCAGATCCAGCCCTCCAATTCAGCACCGCCCTCTTGAACTGTCTGACCTGTCAACTCCACGTTCCACTCTGACCTATCACCTTCACCCCCAATCTTCATCCACCTATTGCATTCCCAGCTACCTTCCCCCCAAATCCATCCTGCTCCTATTTATCTCTTAGCCTCCTTGGCACCCCGCCCCCACTTTCCTGATGAAGAACGTATACTCAAAACATCAACTCTCCTGCTCCTCAGATGCTGCCTGAACTGTTTGTGCTTTACCAGCATCACATGTTTTGACTTTGGTCAGTGGGACAGTATACTGATGATGTAATTTATAATGTCTGACTGTGTTAGGCTGTTGCTTGGCAAGTCAGTGAGATAGTTGTCCCATTATTGTCACAAGCCCCAGCAGATCAGTAAGGGGGACTTTTAGAAACAACAGGCAGAGTTTGATGTTGTAGTTTCTGGTGCTAGGTCAATGCTGGGGGTTCATTTCGTTTAATTCCTTTGAGAATTTTCTGTAGCATTTTGCTACAAATGTTGCATGATATTCCATTTCTTATGAGTCAAGCACCCTTTCACTCACTTGCACTAAACCCCACCCTCAACTCTCGCCTGTCCCCTGACATTGTCTCTTCCAATCTCTGCTCCGCCTCCCCTCTCCCCTGTTTCTTGCCCCTGGCCTCAGCCCATCTTCCCCTCCCCATCTCCATATTGCTAACCATCATACTCATGACTGCTCTGAGCCCTCTCTCCCTCCATTTCTCTCCTTGGCTCTGACCTGATTGAGAAAGATTTCCAGAGGAGAGTTTTTTCTGTGAAATTGGGACAGTGGATCCTGCTGTTCCAAGAGGGTCAGAGTTAGTGGATAACAGACTCCTCGGAGTTCACTGACTCTCCCTCTCCTGCACCCTTCAGCCCTCGCTCACTTTGTGTCTCTCCACAGACTCTGCTGCATGGCTTGAGGAGTTACAACATTTTCTGGCTTTTTTTTAGGTTCCACTTGCTGCAGTGTTTCTACTCAACATGAAAGGTAGGACAGAGCCAACATTTTCCAACAATCAGTTTCAAATTCCAGGGACAGTATAAGTTCACAACACAGCCATACTGAGAACTGACGATCGCTCACTTTCATTGGTGAAACCCCAGGTTAACATTTGTCTTTTTATTCTAAAAATAGAGAGCAGTTGTTCATTGTTTTATCAACATCTCATTTTCCTTGCTGTGGTGGTTAAACAGTGTGACCCAGACACAATGTGACAGAAGCCAGGCAGGGGATGTCTGTGAATTTGCAAATTCACAAAGATGGTTCCCCTTCTTACTTTGCTTGGCGATACCATCCTGGAGCAATCACTAATCATTAATCACCCTCATCACTGCTGTTCATATCTGAAACTCAAGTGGAAGGGAACATCCCTTCCTCAGCTACAACCTCACCCTCAGTCATATCTCTGTTTTTCAGGATGCTGTGGATAGTGAGCAGCAGCTGGTGCTGCCTTTGATTTCCATTGAGATAAATCTCTCCAGAGACACCATGGCCCAGACCAACAAAACGAATGAGACTGATTGGCAGGGACCAGAGGCATTTACACATTGTCTCACTTCAAGAGGATGAGAGGATAGATTTTAGCTATGTCAATTTATTGACCATGAAAAGACAGCAAGGGAAGGCCAAGAAATACTTGGCAATAAATAACTTGAAAGAAGGATTATCTTACCAATATAACCTTTGGAAATAGTGGATTAATACATGTCTCCCCATGAGGGGTATTGCCATGAGGAATGGCAACACAGGGATAAGGGCAAACTAGTCATCAAGACGTCGGCACTGATTCTCTCGAGACAAGTATTCAAATTCTGTCCTGGTTGTTGAGACGATTTAAATTTGGAATTTAAACAACTGGCCTCCATAATAATGTTCATGCAATGCAAACCCATCTGGTTCACTAATGTCCTTTAGGGAAGGATTCAAGACCCACAGCAATATGCCTGACTCCTATCTGACCTTGAAATGGCCTAGAGAGCCATTCAATTGTATCAAAACATTTCAGCAATGATCCTCCCTCCATCATTAGGTCAGAAATGAGGATGGTTGCCGATGATTGCACCATGTTCAGCACCATTTGTGATTCCTCAGATAGGAGAAAGTGAGGTCTGCAGATGCTGGAGATCAGAGCTGAAAATGTGTTGCTGGAACAGGAGAATCGACGTTTCGGGCATTGGTTCCTGAAGAAGGGCTTATGCCCGAAACGTCGATTCTCCTGTTCCCTGGATGCTGCCTGACCTGCTGCGCTGTTCCAGCAACACATTTTCAGCGCTGATTCCTCAGATACTAAAGCAGTCCATGTCCAAATACAACAAGATCTGGACAAAATCCAGGCTTGAGCTAACAAGTAGCAAGTATCATTCAACCCACACAAATGCCATGCAATGACCATCATCAATAAGAGAGAGTCTAACCATCACCCTCTGTCATTCAGTGACATTACCATCACTGATCTCCCCCATTGTCGACATTCTGGGGGTTACTATTGACCAGGAACCAAACTGAACTAGTCATATAAATACAGCGTCTACAAGAGCAGGTTAGAAACCAGAGATTTTACAGCAAGTGACTCACCTCACAATCATCTACAAGGCACAAGTCATGGAATACTCCTCCCTCCACTTGCCTGAAGGGGTGCAGCTCCATCAACACTCAAAAAGCTTGATACCATCCATGACAAAGCAACCTGCTTAATTGGCACCATACCCACAAGCATTCACTCCCTCCACCACCGACATTCAGTAGCAGTAGTGTGTACTGTCTACAAGAAGCACTGCAGAAATTCACCAAGGTTCCTTAGACAGCACCTTGCAAACCCATGACCTATTCCATCGAGAAAGACAAGAGCAGCAGCTACATGGGAACACCACCCCCTGCGAGTTCCCCTCCAAGCCACTCACCATCTTGACTTAGAATTGAGACAAAGAAGAATATCACCACCTTTAGGATAGAGAATTCCAACAATTTACCATCCTATCTCATTGAGAGTAAATTCTGTACATATACTATACACAGTTACTTCTTATTACACATGCTGACTTACACTCACTAGCAATTACATACACACTGAGCTGACCATTACATATTCAGAAGTGTGGTGTTGGAAAAGCACAGCAGGTCAGGCAGCATCTGAGGAGCAGGAGAATCAACATTTCAGGCAAGAGCCCTTCATCAGGAAGCTCTTGCCTGAAACATCAATTCTCCTGCTCCTCGAATGCTGACTGACTGGCTGTGCTTTTCCAGCATTACACTCTCGACTCTGATCTCCAGCATCTGCAGTCCTCACTTTCTCAAAGTTGACCATTACACATTGACAGTGATCACATCCTTTACTGGCCGGATCATATTAATGGGTTCTGAATTGTGCAGTTCCATAGTTGTGTTTGTTAGATTGTAATGATATGGTTTTGAGAAACTGTTCTAGCCCACCTTCTTGCCATCGCCAACATCCAATCAGCTCATACTGTCAGGGCGAGAGGGAATATTTGAAGATCAATTCAGGGATTTTTCCAGAAAGGAGCATTAGTTGCTGTTCTGAGGAGGAGTCAATGGACTCTAAACGTTAAATCTACTTTCTCTCCACCAACGTTGCCAAACATGATGGGTTTCTCCAGCAATTTATGTTTTTGTTAATTTACTGAGAACTGAGATAAGTTTACTTTCATTGTCAGTTTTCAATGAGACTGTTTCCTGATTAATGGGGTGCCCAATCATAGAGACAACCACAATTAAAGGGAAGATGGCTGGATGGATCTTTGCAGAATCCATTATGTTTCAAGTGGCAGCAATCTGGCTTGAACCTGACTCTGTGCAGAACAAGGAATGATTAATTAGCAGCACAATACAAAGAGCAAGGGGACTGGTGGCAGCTTTGATCTACATTAGTTACTCTGGCAGTTCGACCTCTGCAAAGGGCAGTCTGTCACATGGTGGATTCCACAGCCCTGAACAATGCGATAATAGACACAGCTTCCAGCCTGTTGTGTAATATCTTCCCAACATAGCCATTGCTCAACTCATCAACAATGTCCATGCATCTCACACTCCTGTGACCTTTCATTCCACCAGTCTGTTATATTTGATGCACAGTCAGATACTTTATCACTTAGCCAATGATATTTAAGATGATAAACCTGTGAGGGAAATCAAGGGCGACATTGAGAGGTCTTACCAAATGTATAAAGAGAATGAGGATGGTTAAAGGTTAACAATGTACACAGGAAACACTGTCATTTAAACTCAGAACACTGTAGGTTTGCAAAATAAATACTCCTTACCTCTCAGCGAGGGTGAGAATAATATACCAAATATGAGGAAGCTTAAATGTAAATCAGAGAGAGGAACTAACTTTAATGTAAGTTAAAGGTAAAGATAAAAGAGGAAACAATGGTGGTGGAGGGGTGGGGGGGGGGGGGAGGTTTAAAAGGGAGTAAAATTGCCAGGGCTCGATGGTTTCAATCTCTTGGTGAAGAAACTGAAGATGCTTCAGTCATCAACTTCTGAACCTTTGTTTCATAAAACATCCCATTGAACTAGAAAGTTACAGGCAGACCATTTGACCCACTATGCTTGTGCTGGCTCTTTGAAAGATTTACTCAATTAGTCCAACTCACCCTGGTCTTCCCCATACTCCTGCAAAATTTCCCTTCAAATATTTATCCAATTGCTTTTGAAAGTTACTGTTGTATTTACTTCCTCTGCCCCTTCAGGAAGCACATTTACTGCATTTAAAAAATACAACACTCCTGATCCCACATAATAGTTTTTGTCAGTTAACTAAAAAAAAATTGCATTATTTTAGAAGAAAACTCTTAGCCAATTTCAGTTGTAGGGAAGATTCTAGAGTCTATCATCAAGGCCTCAGTGACTGGAAATTTGCACAGTTTGAGCGGAGAGAGCCAGGGTGGGTTTGGGGAAGCTCCTACAAGCCTGGTCTCTTCAAACAGGGAATCTACCCTCATAGTATTTATATACTATGGTTGTTAATAAGAACGCCGTCCTTCTCCGCTGTTTGACAGAGCAGTAGCAGCTTCTGATTTTCTCAAATCTGTTTGTCTGATTAACTCAGAAACTCTGGGAGTCTGAGTGTGGCAAGTTGTGACTTGGGCCTTGTTCCCATGACAACTGGGTCACATGGGCTTGTTTCCAGGCAGAATTCATTGCACGTCACAGCCCCTCTCCAAACTACTGCATCTACATTGAATTACGCTTAAAAGGTCATTCACATATAAAGTCCAACAACCATAACACCTCCCCCTCAAAATATGTTAAAAATTAACATTGTGATAATTTATCGACAGTTCTATCAAAACATAACATAACAATATACACATTTTAACAATTAACTTTCTACAGAAAATTCACAATGTTTTTTTCTGCATTTGTTGTATTGGCTTTCAAACATTTTGTTTTGGAAACATTATGAAGTGTAGTCCCTCATAACCAATTGCAAATGGCAGTTTGCTACCTTTCTGTCACTGGTCAGAGAAGATTTCCACTCTCATTTCATATCATCTTGACAGTTTTCCCATACCCTTAGTTAGAACATGTCTTTTATTCTGTTGACTTTTTCTTGAATAATGTCCATTTCTGACAATCTACCTGACATACAGGATCTGCTGATGAAAATTGTAAACAGTGTAGCACCCCTCTGTCATATTGCTTCTGAGTCTGGATTTAGTAATTACTTTAGTTTGTCTTTAAAAGGAGCTAGTACTGACACAATCTTCAAAGCAGCCAGTCCAATCTCCAAACTATGTCTTCAGGGTTTCTTAAGTCTAAACATGTCAGGAATGTTTTAACCAATCACACATCCAGATTGTTTACCACAGCAATGGACTTGAGATCCTCCTGTTTTAATTCAGGTGCACTTCAATCTTCCAGTGTGTTTTCAGGATTTAATTTTTTTTTCAGGAGACGGTTCTTTAACTCCACCTCCTTTAATATTTTAAGGTGTATGTCAAAGTTTTCTCAATGTTTATTTTAAAATGTTTGCTATCCCTCTTATTGAATTCACAGATTTCCTGCTTTTCACTCACACAAGGATGTGAACTTTATCCAGTTCTTTTCTAGTGAGACCCATCATTACAAAGTCTGACCATACATATCCTCCATGTGATTCGAAGAGCTCCCAGCTTTTCTTTATTGAATCGTCATTGAGTATTATTGCTATCTGCTTTGTCAGAAGGCTTTTACATCAGACTGAACCTTATGATATTTTGGCAGTGTCCATATTGTTGAGCTTCATGGAGGGTTTCTCTCTGTGAGGCCGAGAAGGTTTTCTCTTATTGTTCCAAATTTACCTCATTTATTTCCTACAGTATCTGCCTTGCCCAATGCAGTCCCATTAACCCATTCATGCTAACCAGAAGAGCTCACCATAGCTGGGACATCCTATGTCAGATTTTTAAAAAATCATTGTGGGATGTAGGTGTTGTTGACTTGCTAGTGTTTATTATCTGTCCCTAGCTGCACTTGAGAAGGTGGGGTGTGAATTACTTTCTTTAATCACTGCAGTCCACATGCTGTAGTTGTACCCATAATGTCATTAGGGAGGGAATTCCAGGATTTTGGCCCAGCAACAGTGAAGGAATAGCGATATAATTCCAAGTCAGGATTGTGAATGTTTGGAGAGGAACTTGCAGGTGATGTTGTTCGTATATATCTGCTGCCCTTGTCCTTCTCGATGGAAGTGGTCGTGGGTTTTGGAAGGTGCTGTCTGAGGACCTTTGGTGAATTTCTGCAGTGCATCTTGTAGATAGTACACACTGCTGTTACTGAGCATTAGTGGTGAAGGGAGTGGACGTTTGTGGATGCGGTGCCAATCAAATGGGCTGCTTTGTCCTGGATGGTGTCAAGCTTCTTGAGTTTTGTTGGAGCTGCACCCATCCAGGCAAGTGGGGAGTATTCCATCACACTCCTGACTTGTGCCTTGTAGATGACGGACATGTAGAATTTACAAACGTGCGGAGCAGTAATTTTTAACTCCACCCCTGTGTCAATAAACTGGCTCTGTTGGGTGCAACATTGGTTTAAACCTGCCATACCCTATCCCACCACCTGCCTTTACTGCCTGTCAAAGATGGTTGATGTTAATATTTGTAATATTGAGCACAATGTACAAACTAGCATACCATCTTGGTCTCATTGACTTCCCAACTGCTCAGCATGAAGATAATACCTCCTTTATTTCAATTCATTATTAGCTTTCCCAGAACATTAGATATATGAATCCTTTCTTATCCTGTGAATACTGACACTGAAATCACAACAGGTTTCAGTCTTATCATGTCTGATTTTAAAAATAACACAAACAGAAAGTGATCAAGAAACTCAGCAGGCCTGGCATCATCTGTGGATAGAGAAACAGAGTTAATGCTCTTCAAACTGTTCTGCAATCTTTTCTCAGATATCTGGCATCTACCGTTCTTTTTTCTATTGTATCTGTTTTTAAAGAGCCGCATTAACATTAAACATGTACTTTCCGTTAACTCTGATTTCTCTTCACAGAAGCTGCCAGACCTGCTTAACTTTTCTAGCAACTTACATATTGTTTAAGACGTGTAAAGTTTCACAAACCTCACAAGTTTATTTTCATTTTCTTTCGTTGTTCTTATTTTTCTGTTTTCCTCTGCAGTTCTTTATCTTCCAGGATTACTTTGTGAGTGACGGGAAACAGGGAGTAGTGGTGGCTGGGTATTTTTCAAGCTGGCGTTCACTCTGGGACCCTTGCTTGTCCCAGGTCAAGGCTGGCAGGTTCTGTTGTCATGTCATCAGGACCTGCAGGCCCCTGCCCACAGAGCATGATGCCCAGTTCCTCCAGTTGCCTTGTCCAATGACAGCTATACCTTTCTCCAATGATTGTTGCTGTTAGTTTGCTGAGATTCTATGAATCTAACCAAATTCTCCAATCCGAGTAACTAGGTGATGGTTCTAAGTTACAAAGCAAGCATTCTATTTGACAGTACTGTAACATAAATCTTTCCTTACTGTTCACTTCCTTATGAAATATAGTTCAATCATCATGACTAAATCTAACATGGTCCAGTTTTCTTTATTATCGATCGTTCTAGAAAACTAGATTGATTGGAGTCTAGAAATGTACTATATTTCTCAGAGAAAAACTCTGCTTTTCCCAAGTTAAAGCAAAATTAAAATTCTTCTGTTTAACCAACTCTCTGTGTTGTGAATGAATTGCTGCTTGATTGCAGTTAATGTTGAATCTTGCCTCCCTGTTGCAGATGACTTTGAATTGGACTGCCTTATTCCAGTTTGGATTTATTCAGTTCTTATGACAAGGACATAAATAACTCCACATTTACAGCATTATTACACCATCAGTTACAATAAACTGGCTATCAGATTTCTCAGTATCACCACAAGAGTACTCAGGATTGCAGTATTATTACCATATACGTACACAAGGTTTTAATACTTCAAGTTACTGTCTATTCATTCACAGTTGTGAGCATCGACGACTAGTCCAGCCATTGACTGCCCGTGTCACTTTGCCCAGAGTTACATATGGACCAGACCAGGTTGGTAGATTTATTTTCCTAAAGTATTAATGAACCCAATGGGTTTTTAAGGCTGTCAACAGTAGACAAGACTTTTTTAAGATCCCAGAGTTTTATTTTTGCTATGGTGAGATTTGAACCCATTTCCCCAGAGCACTGGCCTAAGTTTCTGGATCACTGACATCGCCAGTACACCACTGTATCCCCACATTTGTAGGGCATCAGATGATTAATGCCTCTAGAAATTGGAAGTTTAATATCCAAGTGGTAACAGATTATTAATGCTACAGAGTATTAATGCCACAGGGTGCACCTGGACGCCTTTCTGGATGACACTGTTGATTAGTTAGACATGAGGGGGATATTTTCTGTTTGTTATTTTCATGGCTCTGATGCGAGTTAATCTGAGCTCTGACAGAGCAAACAATGACCTTCGACAGAACAAAAGAAGCAAGTGACCTTGCAGCCAGATAATAATGTTATAAATAGCCGAGTGAAACAGCCACACGATCCTTGGCCACTGATCTCAATGTGGGATGTGTCCTTAACCTGTTTCAATGGCCATGCATGAACACTCTGGTTTCAGACCAAGTTACAATGTTTGATTTCAAGAAGCCAGGAACATACAAACCTTCTGGCTACAAATATTTTCTAATTTGCTTTCTCCTGTAAAATGATGAGATAATAAGTGTTCTGCACAGAAACTGTCACCAGATATTGTAACTAAAAGTTCAATAAGCCCTATTCAACTTCATACAGTGACAAACTACAAATACCCAGTTCTGAAAAAGCGTCATATCAGACCCAAAACATTCCAGATGTCTTTCTCTCCCCAGAGACTGAGTTTCTCCAACATTCTCTTTTTCTATTTTAGATTTTCAGCTTCTGCAGGATTTTGCTTGTACTTGAACCTGTGGCTTGTGAGCAATGTAAAGAGTGCACATGCTCAAAGAGAAAGACAAAGTTATTAGTAAGTGACAGGAAGCAAAGAAGAGAAGTCCTTTGGATTTTAATTTTTTTAAATAGCAATGAAATGAAATAGGAAGTTGATCCCTCCTGCCCCTGGGGTAGGGATCAGTCTGTGTCCCAGCGTTAGTCTTGCCTTGAACCCCTCATCAGGGCCATACACATGTATGGAACTCAGTGACATTATTGATGAGGGTGCCTCCTTCATCCTGTCCTCTTGTGATCAGTCCCGTTCCGGATCATACCTGCACACAGACAATGGCCTGTTGCTGTCATGGAGAATCACTGCAGAAATTCACCAAAGATCCTCAAATCTTTGCATCTTTCAAATCAACGACCACTACCATCTAGAAGGACAAAGGCAGCAGACACATGGAAACACCAACCCCCTGCAATTTCCCCTACAAACTACTCACCATGCTGACTTGGAAATATATCGCTGTTTCTTCACTATCACTGGGTTAAAATACTGGAATGTTCTCCCTATTGGCATTGTGGGTCAACCTAAAGCAGGTGTACAAAGTTAAAAATCACACAACACCAGGTTATAGTCCAACAGGTTTAATTGGAAGCACCAGCTTTCGGAGCACCGTTCCTTCACCAGGTGGTTGTGGAGGACACAATTGTAAGGCACAGAATTTATAGCAAAAGTTTACAGTGTGATGTAACTGAAATTATACGTTAAAAAATACCTTGATTGTTTGTTGAGTCTTTCATCTGTTCGAATACCATGATAGTTTCACTGCTTTCATGTGTAAATCACAAAACCTTTTTTTAAAAATTGCATTCTCAGATTAACTGTAACAATTGGTGTTAGCTAGACAATATGTTGAAGGTGTTAGCCCCTTGTGTTCTTTGTCTATGCCATGATGTTTAAATTGATTCTAATCTAAAAAGTGAGATAACAGAGTTTTACAGGAATTCATGCAGTTTTTGGACAAAGTACAATGCAACTCTGCAAGTACAGATTCACCCCACAAAATATATGTGTGCATGTGGGTCTTTGTGTCTGTCTGGGTTGGGGGTTGTGAGTGTGAGAGAGTGTATATGTGTGTGTAGTGAGTGTAGAGTGTCTTAAGTCTGTGTGGGGTGCATATGTGATTGTGGGAGTGTGTGTGTTTGTGTGTAGGAGTGTCTGTGTGTGTGTATAATGCAATGGTGGTCACCTGTAGTGTGACATGAACCCAAGGTCCTGGTTGAAGCCCTCCCTATGGGTATGGAACTTAGCTATCAGTTTCTACTCTGCCACTTTTCATTGCTGCCTGTCCCAAAGTCCGCCTTGGAGGATGGTCACCCGAAGGTCTGAGGTCGAATGTCCTGGATCGCTGAAGTGTTCCCCAACTGGGAGGGAACCCTCCTGTCTGTTGATTGTTGTGCGGTGCCCATTCATCCGTTGCCGTAGCCTTTGCTCGGTTTCCCCAATGTACCATGCCTCCGGGCATCCTTGCCTGCAACGTATAAGATAGACAACGTTGTTTGAGGTTTGGCGGTTGTTTAAAAGCAAGCAGTGGAGGTGTGGGGGAGGTCTTGGTGAGACCTCAAACAGATCATTGTTCGTAGCAAGTTGCCTGGCTCTCAGGACAACTCCATACAACCCTGTCATGGTAGGCGCTGCAAAACGTGTCAGAGTGTGGACATAGATACCACCATTACACTTGGGGACACTTCCCACCATGTACGTGGCAGGTACTCATGTGACTCAGCCAATGTTGTCTATCTCATACGTTGCAGGCAAGGATGCCCAGAGGCATGGTACATTGGGGAAACTGAGCAAAGGCTACGACAACGGATGAATGGGCACCGCACAACAATCAACAGACAGGAGGGTTCCCTCCCAGTTGGGGAACACTTCCGTGGTCCAGGACATTCAACCTCGGACTTTTGGGTGACTATCCTCCAAGGCGGACTTTGGGACAGGTAACAATGAAAAATGGCAGAGTAGAAACTGATAGCTAAGTTCCATACCCACAGGGAGGGCTTCAACCAGGACCTTGGGTTCATGTCACACTACAGGTGACCACCATTGCACTATACACACACACAGATAAGACCATAAGACCATAAGACATAGGAGCGGAAGTAAGGCCATTCAGCCCATCGAGTCCACTCCGCCATTCAATCATGGCTGATGGGCATTTCAACTCCACTTATCCGCATTCTCCCCGTAGCCCTTAATTCCTTGTGACATCAAGAATTTATCAATTTCTGCCTTGAAGACATTTAGCGTCCCAGCCTCCACTGCACTCCATGGCAATGAATTCCACAGGCCCACCGCTCTCTGGCTGAAGAAATGTCTTCGCATTTCTGTTCTAAGTTTACCCCCTCTAATTCTAAGGCTGTGTCCACGGGTCCTAGTCTCCTCGCCTAACGGAAACAATTTCCTAGCGTCCACCCTCTCCAAGATGCTCCTACACACACACACACACACGGACACACATATACACAGACGTGCACACAGACATTCACACACACCCTTACAGACACACACTCCCACACTCACACATGCATCCTCACAGAGACTTAGACCACTCTACACTCATGCACACACACATATACACTCTCTCTCACAGACACTCACAACCCCCCACCCCAGACACACACACACTCCCACACTCACACATGCACCCCAAACAGACCTAAGACATTCTACACTCACTACACACACATATACACTCTCTCTCATATATATACACTCTCTCTCACACTCACAATCCCCAACCCAGATAGACACACACACAGACAGACACAAAGACCCACATGCGCACACATATTTTGTGGGGTGAATCTATACTTGCAGGGTTACATTGTACTTTGCTCAAAGACTGCATGAATTCATGTAAAACTCTGTTATCTCACTTTTTAGATTAGAATCAATTTAAACATCATGACACAGACAGAGAACACAGGGGGCTAACACCTTCAACATATTGTCTAGCTATCACCATTGTTAACAGCTAACCCGAGAATGCAACTTTAAAAAAAAGGTTTTGTGATTTACACATGAAAGAAGTGAAACTATCACGGTATTCGAACAGATGAAAGACTCAACAAACAAGGTATTTTCAATGTATAATTTCAGTTACGTCACACTGTAAACTTTTGCTATAAATTCTGTGTCTTACAGTTGTGTCCTCCACAATCACCTGATGAAGGAGTGATGCTCCGAAAGCTAGTGCTTCCAATTAAACCTGTTGGAGTATAACCTGGTGTTGTGTGATTTTTAACTTTGTACACCCCAGTCCAACACTGGCATCTCCGAATCATAAAGCAGGTGAACTGCAGCAATTCAAGAAGGCAGCTCACCACCCCATTCTCAAGGGCAAGTAGGGATGGGTAATAAATGCTGGCCCAGCCAGCAATGGCCACATCCCATGGGTGAATAAAAAAGGTTAAATTCTCAAGATGGTGCAAGTTGGATAAATATGAAAAAATGAAGCGGAAAAGGGTGAGGATGAAGGGTGAGGGTGGAAGAGTGAGGGTGGAAGGGTGAGGGTGGAAGGGTGAGGATAGATGTGTGAGGGTGAAGGTGAGGATGAAAGCATGAGGGTGAAGGGTGGTGCTGGAAGGGTGAGGGTGAAGGGTGAGGGTGGAAGGGTGAGGGTAGGTGTGTGAGGGTGAAGGTGAGGATGAAGGTATGAGGGTGAAGGGTGATGCTGGAAGGGTGAGGATGGAAGGGTGAGGGACTTCGAGGACAATGGGTGGGTATTAGAGATGTGGGCAGTTGTATTTGAAAGGGGCTGAGGGAAATGAATGGGGTGAGGGGGAGAGGCTGTGAGGAGGGAGGAGAGAGAGTGTGGTGAAGGGGCAGACAGGTGGTAGTGACGGTGTGGGGGGTGGCCCTCCGGTATTGGGTGAGAGAGTGTGGTCTGGCAGGTCAAAGCTGATTGAAGATAAAGAGAGTGACCAGATGCAGTCAGTGAATGCTCTAAATCCACGCAAATTCCTGCAGTACTTCTTGTGGGGTCCATGGACTATCGAAAATAATGAGAGGATTTGAAATAGTCTCATGTGATATTACAGGGACTTATCTGGCAAAAAGCAACATCAATAAGTTTGTTAAAGTTTCAGCCGAATGTAAATGCAGATCCCAAACATTGCTTTAATCTTGTACTGATTTGTGAGGCATTGCCATTTTAACTGCTGTACTGAAGTTGGACAGTACAGGAATTAACAAACAGGATCATTTCTACTGCTGCATAAAGTGTTGGGAAATTTTCAAGAGCTATGCTCACAGATAAGATAAACTTTCCAGTCTGTTTCTAATTCTGGAATGTTTCCATTCAGTGAGCTGGGAATGTGGACAATCAGAGCATGAAGGATCTTGTCCTCCACTCTGAATCTGCTCCAAGTTTAGGCACAAGCTCTCTGCTCCCTGATTCACTGATCACTCTGGGTTCATCAAGTTCATTGCCAAGATCAGGGTGAAGGTGGTCAGGAATTGGATGGAGACAGGTTGTTGAAGTGTTTTGTCCTTCATTCATCAAAATTCAAACTTCAAAATATCACAACTATTACAAACACAGGGAAAAGGCTGCTGATTGGTTGGCAAGTCAATCAATTAGTAATGGCCAAGCCATTACTAAGAGAAAGCAGCAGGGAACACTTAACCCCACACCCTAGGTAACTCACAAAAAGATGCAAAACTTCAACATATTCCTTCTGTTTGCAAAGTCCAGGTTTAAATGGATGTCACTTCTGACAAATGTAATAAATGAGTCACATCATGAGCATAATTGATCGCCTTAAATTAGTTGTTATTCAGGTTGTAAGTTTGCTCACTGAGCTGATAGGTTTGTTGTCAGACGTTTCGTCACCATGCTAGGTAACATCATCAGTGAGCCTCCAGTGAAGTGGTGATGTTCTGTCCCACTTTTTATTTATGTGTCTTGGTCTGTTGTGGTGGGTGATATCGCTTCTGTTTCTTTATCTGTGAGGTTGGTAAATGGGGTCCAAATCAATGTGTTTATTGATGGAGTTCCAGTTTGAATGCCAGGCCTTTAGGAATTCCTGTGCATGTCCCAGGATAGACGTGTTGCCCCATTCGAATTGATGTCCTTCTTTGGCTGTGTGTAAGGATAGTAATGATGGTTGGTTATGTGTTTTGGTGGCTAGTTAGTGTTCATGTATCTTGGTGGCTAGTTTCTTGCCCGCCTGTCCAATGTAATGTTTGTTGCAGTCATTGTAGGGTATTTTGTGTATGATGTTCATTCTGCTAGTTGGTGTACAGGGTCCTTTAGGTTCATCAGTAGCATTTTCAGTGTGTTGGTAGGTTTATGAGCTACCATGATGCCAAGGGGTTGGAGTAGTCTGGTAGTCATCTCCAAGATATCTTTGATGTATGGTAGTTTGGCATTCTCAGGATTGTCCAGCAAGGGCTGTCTTTTCACAGAAAAACTCCTAACAGTGTATTTGGTTTGTTCTTCATAAGGAGAAAGTGAGGACTGCCGATGCTGGAGAGTAGAGCTGAAAAATGTGTTGCTGGAAGAACGCAGCAGGTCAGGCAGCATCCAAGGAGCAGGAGAATCGACGTTTCGGGCATAAGCCCTTCTTCAGGATTCCTGATACATTTGCGCTTTTCCAGCAACACATTTTTCAGCTTTGTTCTTCATAAGGGGCAGAGTACAGCATCCAAGGGGCATTCAATCAACCTGTTCTTGCAAAATCCCAAACAAATCATCTCCAGTGACATGTGATTCCATGGACTTTTGAACATTGAAAAGTAGGGTCTGGATTAGAATGGTGCTGGAAAAGCACAGCAGTTCAGGCAGCATCCGAGGAGCAGTAAAATCAACATTTTGGGCAAAAGCCCTTCATCAGGAACACCTAATGTGGCTGTAGTAGCAGGTTTGTTTCAGGACATGGTTGAAGAGCTGCAGGGCAGAGGAAATGACCTGGGAGTTGCAGTGGGAGAGGGACTCTCTGAGATTCTTGTAGAGAGAGGAGGAAAACTTCTTCAAGGCAGGCATCCTTGCAAGAGGATTCGCAGTAGGGTTAAATCCAACAAGGTAAAAATAATGACTGCTGATGCTGGAAACCAGAGTCTTGATTAGAATGGTGCTGGAAAAGCACAGCAGTTCAGGCAGCATCCGAGGAGCAGTAAAATTGACGTTTCAGGCAAAAGCCCTTCATCAGGAATAGCATTGAAAAGTAAAACTGTAGCATTTGTAGGATTGCATAGTGTTTGGTCAGAAAATGTCAAACCACAAGTTTTTAATGTATTTACTGTTGGAATGGATAAGAGCATTGAAAAAAATCAGATCGAGATATCCGCACTTCTGCCTTGTGAGGCAGGATAATGAATTAATATTCTTAGAGATCACAGTTCAAAACGGTGCAAATTTCCTTCCAGAAAATGTGTAAATTAAAATGATTTGTGGTTTTGATGGAAATTGTTGAGCTGCACCTTTGTCTAACATGATGTTAATGTGTGATTTGGTGACAGCTCTGTGGTTGGGATATCGCAGTCACCTGTGCTCATTTTCTTTTAGCAAATGACCAGTGGGAATGAGGTATTTCTGTTTCCGAAGGTTTCAGAAAAGCCCAGTGAAACTAATCAACAAACACTCACTCCTCCACCACCGACGGTCAGTAACAGCAGTGTGCACTATCGACAAGATGCATCTCAGAACTTCACCAAAGCTCCTTAGACTGCACCTTCCAAACCCACGATCACTTCCATCTAGGAGGACAAGGGCAGCAGATACATGGGGATGCCACCACCTTCAAGTTCCCCATCAAGCCACTCATCATCCTGACTTGGAAATATATCCATGTTCCTTCACTGCCGTTGGCTGTAAAACCTGGAATTCCCTCCCTAAGGGCATTGTGGGTCTACCTACAGCACATGGACTGCAGTGGTTCAAGGAGGCAGCTCACCCCCACCTTCTCAAGGGGCAATTAGGACGGGCAATAAATGCTAACCAGCATGTCCCACTAGGACTGATAAATTAAACTGCATTTATTTAAATGCAAGAGGCCCAACAGAGAAGGCAGATGAACTCAGGGCATGGTGAGGAATGTGGGACTGGGATATCATAGCAATTACAGAGACATGGCTTAGCAACGGACAGGACTGGCAGCTTAAAGTTCCAGGATACAAATGCTACTAGAAAGATAGAAAGGGAAGCAAGAGAGGAGGGGGAGTGGCATTTTTGATAAGGGATAACATTATAGCTGTACTGAGGGAGGATATTCCCGGAAATACATCCAGGGAAGTTACTTGAGTGGAACTGAGAAATGAAGGGATGATCACCTTATTGGGATTGTGTTATAAGACTCCCTAACAGTCAGAGGGAAATTGAGAAACAATTTTGTAAGGAGATTTTAGTTCTCTGTAACAATAATAGGGTGGTTATGGTAGGGGATTTTTACTTTCCAGACATAGACTGGGATGCCATAGTATTAAGGGTTTAGATGAAGAGGAATTTGTTAAAGTGTACAAGGAAATTGTCTGAGTCAGTATGTGGATGTACCTACTAGAGAACGTTCAAAACTTGACCAACTCTTGGGAAATAAGGCAGGGCAGGTGACTGACGTGTCAGTGGGGGAGCACTTTGAGGCCAGTGCTCCAAGTTTTAAAATAGTGATGGAAAAGGATAGGCTAGATCTAACAGTTGAAGTTCTAAATTGGAGGAAGGATAATTTTAATGGTATTAGGCAAGAACTTTCAAAAGCTGATTGGGTGCAGATGTTCGTGGGTAAAGGTACGGCTGGAAAATGGGAAGTCTTCAGAAATGAGATAACGAGAATCCAGAGAAAGTATATTCCTGTCAGGGTGAAAGAAAAGGCTGATAGGTATAGGGAATGCTGGATGACTGAAGAAATTGAGGGTTTGGTTAAGAAAAAGAGGAAGCATATGTAAGGTATAGACAGGATGGATCCAGTGAATCCTTAGAAGAGTATAAAGGCAGTAGGAGTACACTAAAGCAAGAAATCAGGTGGGCAAAAAGGGGACATGAGATAGCTTTGGCAAATAGGTTTAAGGAGAATCCAAAGGGTTTTTACAAATACATTAAGAACAAAAGGGTAACTAGGGAGAGAATAGGGCCCCTCAAAGATCAGCAAGGTGGCCTTTGTGTGGAGCCGCAGGAGATGGGGAACATACGAAGTGAGTATTTTGCATCAGTGTTTACTGTGGAAAAGGACATGGAAGATATAGAACGTAGGGAAATAGATGGTGACATCTTGCAAAATGTCCATATTACAGAGGAGGAAGTGCTGGATGTCTTGAAATGCATGAAGATGAATAAATCATCAGGACCTGATCAGGTGTACCCTAGACCTCTGTGGGAAGCTAGGGAAGTGATGGCTGGGCACCTTGCTGAGATATTTGTATCATCGATAGTCACAGGTGAGGTGCCGGAAGACTGGAGGTTGGCTAACGTGGTGTCACTGTTTAAGAAGGGCAGTAAAGACAAGCCAGGGAACTATAGACCAGTGAGCCTGACCTCGGTGGTGGGCAAGTTGTTGGAGGGAATCCTGAGGGACAGGATGTACATGTATTTGGAAAGGCAAGGACTGATTAGGGACAGTCAACATGGCTTTGTGTGTAAGAAATCATGTCTCACAAACTTGATTGAGTTTTTTGAAGAAGTAACAAAGAAGATTGATGAGGGCAGAGCAGTGGACTTGATCTATATGGCTTTCAGTAAGGCGTTCGACAAGGTTCCCCATGGGAGACTGGTGAGCAAGGTTAGATCTCATGGAATACAGGGTGAACTAGCCATTTCAATACAGAACTGACTCGAAGGTAGAAGACAGAGGGTGCTGGTGGAGTGTTGTTTTCAGATTGGAGGCCTGTGACCAGTGGAGTGCCACAAGGATCGGTGCTGGGTCCACTCCTTTTCCTCATTTATATAAATGATTTGGATGTGAACAGAGGAGGCATAATTAGCAAGTTTGCAGATGACACAAAATAGGAGGTGCAGTGGACAGCGAAGAGGGTTACCTCAGATTACAAAAGGATCTTGATCAGATGGTAAAAATGAGGACTGCAGATGCTGGAGATCAGAGTCAAGAGTGTGTGATGCTGGAAAAGGAATCCTGATGAAGGGCTCCTGCCTGAAATGTCAATTCTCCTGCTCCTTGGATGCTGCCTGACCTGCTTTTCCAGCACTACACATTCTCAACTATTGATCAGATGGGCCAGTTGGCTGAGGAGTGGCAGATGGAGTTTAATTTCGATAAATGTGAGGTGCTGCATTTTGGGAAAGCAAATCTTAGCAGGTCTTATACACTTAATGTTTAGGTCCTAGGGAGTGTTGCTGAACAAAGAGACCTTGGAGTGCAGGTTCATAGTTCCTTGAAAGTAGAGTCGCAGGTAGATTGGATCGTGAAGAAGGTGTTTGATGTGATTAGATTAGATTACTTACAGTGTGGAAACAGGCCCTTCGGCCCAACAAGTCCACACCAACCCACAACCCACCCAGACCCATTCCCCTACATTTACCTCTTCACCTAACACTACGGGCAATTTAGCATGGCCAACTCACCTAACCCACACATTTTTGGACTGTGGGAGGAAACCGGAGCATCCGGAGGAAACCCACGCAGACACAGGGAGAATGTGCAAACTCCACACAGTCAGTCGCCTGAGGTGGGAATTGAACCTGGGTCTCTGGCGCTGAGAGGCAGCAGTGCTAACCACTGTGCCACCATACCTTATGCTATCCTTTATTGGTCAGAGTATTGAGTACAGGAGTTGGGAGGTCATCTTGCGGCTGTACAGGACATTGGTTAGGCCACTTTTGGAATATTACATGAAATTCTGGTCTCCTTCCTATCGGAAGGATGTTGTGAAACTTGAAAAGTTCAGAAAAGATTTACAAGGATGTTGCCAGGGTTGGAGGATTTGAGCTGTATAGAGAGAGAGGCTGAATGGGCTGGGGCTGTTTTCCCTGGAGTGTCAGAGGCTGACGGGTGACTGTATAGAGGTTTATAAAATCATGAGGGACATGGATAGAGTGAATAGATAAGGTCTTTTGCTGGGGTCAGGGAGTCCAAAACTAGAGGGCATAGGTTTAGGGTAAGAGGGGAAAGATTTAAAAGGGACCTACGGAGCACCTTTTTCGCACAGAGGGTGGTGTGTGATGAAATGAGCTGCCAACAGAAATGGTGGAGGCTGGTACAATTGCAGCACTTAAAAGGCATCTGGATGGGTATATGACTAGGCAGGGTTTAGAGGGATATGGTTGAAACTTTATTGCTGGAACAGCACAGCAGGTCAGGCAGCATCCAGGGAACAGGAGATTCGACGTTTCGGGCACAGGCCTGTGCCCGAAACGTCGAATCTCCTGTTCCCTGGATGCTGCCTGACCTGCTGTGCTGTTCCAGCAATAAAGTTTCAACTTTGATCTCCAGCATCTGCAGACCTCACTTTCTCCTCCTTAGAGGGATATGGGCCAAGTGCTCACAAATGGGACTAGATTAGGTTAGGGTATCTGGTCAGCATGGACAAGTTGGAACAAAGGGTCTGTTTCCATGCTGTACATCTCTATGACTGACTCTATGATTGCAGGGTCAGGGTCAGCAAGAAGACCACATGGTGATTGATATCAGCTGGTAGCCTCTCATTGGTCTGAAGTGGCCTCTAATGGCCTCACCTCTTGAGTTGAGAAGGTTTCCCAGTTGGTGTCAGGTTTATGTACAAAACCAGTCACCTGACTGGATACCACTGGAGGATTGTGAGTGTTGTGAAGGATGTCCCCTGGGACCCAGGGCAGGAGGGACTGAATGCTTTTTAAATAGTGAGACATGTGCAACAGGGGAAATAGACAATAGGTGCAGGAGTAGGCCAATCTGCCCTTCGAGCTTGCACCACCATTCAATATGATCATGGCTGATCATCCTTAATCAGTATCCTGTTCCTGCCTTATCTCCATAACCCTTGATTCCACAATCCTTGAGAGCTCTATCCAACTCTTTCTTAAATGAATCCAGAGACTGAGCCTCTGGGGAAGAGCATTCCACACAGCCACCACTCTCTGGGTGAAGAGGTTTCTCCTCATCTCTGTCCTAAATGGTCTACCCCATATTTTTAAGCTGTGAACTCTGGTTCAGCACTCACCCATCAGCGGAAACATGTTTCCTGCCTCCAGAGTGTCCAATTGTTTAATAATCTTATATGTCTCAATCAGATCCCCTCTCAGTCTTCTAAACTCAAGGGTATACAAGCCATATCGCTCCAGTCTTTCAGCATTAGGTAATCCCGCCATTCCAGGAATTGACCTCGTGAACCTACGCTGCACTCCTTCAATAGCCAGAATGTCTTTCCTCAAATTTGGAGACCAGGTCTCACCAGGGCCCTGTACAGCTGCAGAAGAACCTCTTTGCTTCTATACTCAATCCCTCTTGTTATGAAGGCCAGCATGCTATTAGCCTTCTTCACTGCCTGCTGTACCTGCATGCTTACCTTCATTGACTGGTGCACAAGAACACCCAGATCTCTCTGTACTGCCCCTTTACCTAAATTGATTCCATTGAGGTAGTAATCTGCCTTCCTGTTCTTGCCACCAAAGTGGATAATCATACATTTATCCATATTAAACTGCATCTGCCATGCATCTGACCACTCACCTAACTTGTCCAGGTCACCCTGTAATCTCCGAACATCCTCATCACATTTCACCCTGCCAGCCAGCTTAGTATCATCAGCAAATTTGCTAATATTATTACTAATATCATCTTCTATATCATTAACATATATTGTAAAAAGCTGCAATCCCAGTACTTATCCCTGCGGTACCCCACTGGTCACTGCCTGCCATTCCAAAATGGAGCCGTTTATCACTACTCTTTGTTTCCTATCAGCCAACCAATTTTCAATCCAAGTTAGTACTTTGCCCCCAATATCATGCGCCCTAATTTTGGTCACTAACTTCCTATGTGGGACTTTATCAAAAACTTTCTGAAAGTCCAGGTACACTACATCTACTGGATCTCCCTCGTCCATCTTCAGAGTTACATCCTCAAAAGATTCCAGAAGATTAGTCAAGCATGATTTCCCCTTCATAAATCCATGCTGACTCTGACCAATCCTGTTACTACTATTCAGATGTGTCATAATTTCATCCTTTATAATAGACTCCAGCATCTTTGCTACCACTGAGGTCAGACTAACTGGTTTATAATTTCCTGCTTTCTCTCTCCCACCTTTCTTAAAAGGTGGTATAACATTAGCCACCCTCCAATCCGCAGGAACTGATCCCGAATCTATCGAACTCTGGAAAATAATTTCTCAAGCCACCTCCTTCAGTACCCTGGGATGTAGACCATCAGGCCCCGGGGACTTATCAACCTTCAGACCTAACAGTCTCTCCAACACCAATTCCTGGCAAATCTAAAATCCTTTAAGTTCAGGTCCTTCAGCCACTGTTACCTCAGGGAGATTGCTTGTGTCTTCCCCAGTGAACACAGATCTGAAGTAGCAATTCAATTCTTCTGCCATTTCTTTGTTCCCCATAATATATTCCCCTGTTTCTGTCTTCAAGGGCCCAATTTTAGTCTTAACCATTTTTTTGCCTTTCACATACCTAAAAAAACTTTTACTATCTTCCTTTATATTATTGGCCAGTTTACCTTGTGAAAGGGATTCAGGAATGTGTGTTCAGAGGTTATTGAAACTAGCAGTAAGGTACAAATATTCAAAAGGGCTGGGAGGATGTTTGTCTTTATCTTGGGCTGGACTCCAATGGGGAGGAAATTCCACATCAAACAATCAAAACCCTGGTTCGACACATCTGGAGTAAATACTGCTCTGAACATCACTCCACAGAAATGATTACTCATTTTAAAACTGAAATTGGTAGTTTTAAAACATAAGGGAATGAATGGAATCAAGGTAGGTGATAGAGTTAGAATGCAGATCAGCCATGAACTTAATGGAATAATGAATAGCTTAGACATTTAATGTCCCAAACTCCAATAACTCACGCAGTGATGCCCAGTTTAGGTTCTGTCTGACCTATTACAGCCTTGGTCCAAACATGGACAAAAAAGCTGAAATCTATAGTGGAGGGGAGTGAGAGAGATGGAGTTTGGCATCAGGGAGCCCTGGCACATTTGAAGCCAATGGGAATAAGAGCTAGAGTTATGCCCAACACAAAGGAAGATGGAAAAAAGTGAGAAAGCACTCAAAATATTCAGCAAGATAGGGAGCTGAAGTGGAGATGAATATGAGCAAGGGACAGGATGGTATTCTCCCTCCAACAGGTGGAGGTACAGAGGCAGTTAGGGAGCTGGGTGGATGACTGGAACAGGGATGTGCTTGCCTGTGTAATTAGATGTGAGGTCAAGGCTGGAGATCCTCTCACTGAAGGATTGACTATGGCTTTTCTGCCGAGAAATAAATCGTGTCCATGAGTGACCACCAGATGCCCATCTGACTAAAGTTGAGGTCCCACATGGGGGTATCTGGTGGGTAATGACCATGGCTTGTCCAGTGGGGGGAGCTTTGGAGATATTGACTGGAGCCATAGGCTGAAGATCCCTGTCAATCCAATTTGTTATTTCAGAGCTATGTCACTTCAACTGAACTGAAAAAGAGAAAATGGTTGTGGTTGTAGGAGGTCAGTTATCTCAGTTCTGGGACATCGCTGCAGAAGTTTCTCAAGCTATAGATGTTTCTCTGTACCTCAGCTGTCATATAATTTAGAAATTTTGTTTCCCAGTGAAATTTATCTTTTGGTTTCGAGGAAAATGAGATGTTTTGAAACTACTTGGGAATAAGTTTAATATCAGGAATCAGGAACTGACCACAAGGTAGTGAAACAGTGAGTAGCAAGTGTGCAATTCTTTCCTCAAGAAAGTTCTACTTCTACTCCATTAGAAAATGTACAATAGGACAATGTGGTGAATGTCAACATGAAGTGGGTGACCCCCATGGCACTGAATATTACAAGTGAAGATCACAACGGGTTCAGCCTGGAGATACTCACTATCACAGCCCAAGATCAAAGAACAGACAAGAGCCAATTTGATATGAATACAACTCCTTATTGTCTTCTCATTGAGTTCTTAAACTTTTACAACCCCAAACATCTTCCTCAATGACCTTTCCTCCATCATAAGGTCAAAAGTGGGGATGCTCAATGATGATTGGACAATGTTCAGCACCATTCATAACTCGTCAGATGTTGAAGCAGTCTATATCCTTGGGCAACATGGTGGCTCAGTGGTTAGCACTGCTGCCTCACTATGCCAAGGACTCCAGTTCAATTCCAACCTTGAGCAATTGTCTGTGTGGAGTTTGCACATTCTCACCATGTCTGCATGGGTTTCCTCGGTGCTGTAGTTTGCTCCCACAATCCAAAAATATGCGGATTAACTAGATTGGCCATGGGAAATGCAGAGTTTTAGGGTATGGGGAAAGAGTCTGAGTGGAATTCTCTTCAAAGGATCACTGTGGACTCAATGGAACAAATGGCCTGTTTTAAAACTGTAGAGGTTCTACATACAAATGAAACAAGGTCTGTACAATATCCAGGCTTGGGCTGACAAGTTGTAAGTCATATTTACACCACACAAGTCATATTTACAAGTACCAAGTCATATTTACACCACCAATTCATATATACACCATCAAGTCATATTTATAAATACCAAGCAATGACCAATTCCACAAGAAACAATTTAAACATCATCCTCTAACATTTCTGAATCCTCATCAAATTCCCCCACTATCGACATCCTGGAGGTTACCATTGATGAGAAACTGACCAAAACTTGCTACAGAAATACAATGGTTACAAGAGCAGATCAGAGGCTAGGAATGCTGCAGTGAGTAACTCCCCTCCTGACTCCCCAAAGCCTGACCATCGACATGGCACAAGTAAGGAGTGTGATGGAATACTCCCCAGTTGGTGACTAGAGCAGCAGCACTCAAGAAGCTCGGTACCATCCAAGACAAAGTAGCCCACTTGATTGGCACCACATCCACAAGCGTCCACTCCCTGCACCACCAATGCTCAGTAGCAGCAGTGTGTACTATCGACAAAATGCACTGCAGAAATTCAGCATAGATCCTCAGACAGCACCTTCCAAACTCACGATCACTTCCATTGAGAAGAACAAGGGGCAGAGCTGAAAATGTTTTGCTGGAAAAGCGCAGCAGGTCAGGCAGCATCCAAGGAGCAGGAGAATTGACGTTTCGGGCATGAGCCCTTCTTCAGCTCTGATCTCCAGCATCTGCAGTCCTCACTTTCTCCAAGAACAAGGGGCAGTGCATACATGGGAACACCACCCCATGCAAGTTCCCCATCAAGCTCCTCATCATCCTGACTTGGAAATATATCGCCGTTCCTTCACTGTCGCTGGGTCAAAATCCCAGAATTCCCTGCCTAATGGCACTGTGGGTCTAACCTACAGCACATGGACTGCAGCAGGTCGAGAAGGCTGCAGTCCATGTGCTTTAGGGAAGTAGTAACTCCAAAGATTGCAGATAGATGGGTGACAGTGAGGGGACTGGGAGGAAGCAGCCAGTGCAGGGACCCCCTGCGGCCGTTCCCCTCAAGAACAAGTATACCGTTTTGGATACTTGTGGGGGGGACAACTTACCAGGGGTAAGTAATGGGGCTCAGGCCTCTGGCACGGAGCCTGTCCCCGTTGCTCAGAAGGGAAGGGTGGAGAAGAGAAGAGCAATAGTAATTGGGGACTCGATAGTTCGGGGCACAAATAGGCGGTTTTGTGGGGGGCGAGAGAGACTCACGTTTGGTATATGTTGCCTCCCAGGTGCAAGGGTACGTGACATCTCTGATCGTGTTTTCCGGGTCCTTAAGGGGGAGGGGGAGCAGCCCGAAGTCGTGGTCATAGGTAGGAGGAGAGCTGAGGATGTTAGGCAGGCTTTCAGGGAGCTAGGTTGGAAGCTCAGAGTTAGAACGAACAGAGTTGTTGTCTCTGGTTTGTTACCCGTGCCACGTGATAGAGAGTCGAGGAATAGGGAGAGAGAACAGTTAAATGCGTGGCTACAGGGATGGTGCAGGAGGGAGGGATTCCGGTATTTGGATAACTGGGGTTCTTTCTGGGGAAGGTGGGACCTCTATAAACAGGATGGTCTACACCTGAACCTGAGGGGCACCAGTATCCTTGGCGGGAGGTTTGCTAGTGCTCTTGGGGGGGGGGGGGGTTTAAACTAACTCTGCAGGGGCATGGGAACCTAGATTGTAGCTTTAGGGTGCAGGACCTGGAGTGTAGGGAGGTTAGGAACATGGCATCAATCTCAAAGGAGGGTGCCTGTAAACAGGAAAATGGCTTGAAGTGTGTATACTTCAATGCAAGAAGTATACGAAATAAGGTAGGTGAACTTGCAGCGTGGGTTGGTACCTGGGACTTCGATGTTGTGGCTATTACGGAGACATGGGTAGAACAGGGACAGGATTGGCTGTTGCAGGTTCCAGGGTTTAAATGTTTTAGTAGGGTCAGAGGTGGGGGTAAAAGAGGGGGAGGTGTGGCATTGCTTGTCAAAGATAGTATTACAGCGGTGGAAAGGACGATGGATGAAGACTCGCCATCTGAGGTAGTTTGGGCTGAGGTTAGGAATAGGAAAGGTGAGGTCACCCTGTTAGTAGTTTTTTACAGGCCCCCTAATAGTCCTAGAAACGTAGAAGAAAGGATTGCGAGGATGATTCAAGAGAAGAGTGAAAGTAATAGGGTGGTTGTTATGGGGGACTTTAACTTTCCTGATATTGATTGGGAAAGCTATAGCTCTAGTTCGTTAGATGGGTCAGTGTTTGTCCAATGTGTGCAGGAGGGTTTCCTGACACAATATGTAGACAGGCCAACAAGAGGTGAGGCCATACTGGATTTGGTTCTAGGTAACGAACCAGGCCAGGTGTTAGAATTAGAGGTAGGTGAGCACTTTGGGGACAGTGACCACAATTCGGTGACTTTTACTCTAGTGATGGAGAGGGATAAGTGTGCACTGCAGGGCAAGAGTTATAGCTGGGGGCAGGGAAATTATGATGCAGTGAGGCATGACTTAGGATGCGTGGCTTGGAAAAGTAGGCTTCAAGGCAAGGGCGTAATTGATATGTGGAGCTTGTTCAAGGAGCAACTATTGAGTGTCCTTGATAAGTATGTACCTGTCAGACAGGGAGGAAAGGGTCGTGTGAGGGAGCCGTGGTTTAATAAGGAATTGGAATCCCTTGTTAAATGGAAGAGGACGGCCTATGTAAAGATGTGGCGTGAAGGTTCAATTGGGGCGATTGAGAGTTATAAGGTAGCCAGGAAGGACCTGAAGAGAGAGCTAAGAGCAGCAAGGAGGGGACATGAAAGGTCCTTAGTTGGTAGGATTAGGGAAAACCCTAAGGCTTTCTATAGGTATGTCAGGAATAAAAGAATGACTAGGGTAGGAATAGGTCCAGTCAAGGATAGTAGTGGGAAGTTGCGTGTGGAGGCTGAAGAGATTGGGGAGACACTGAATGAATACTTTTCGTCAGTATTCACTCAGGAACAGGACATTGTTGCCGATGTGAATACTGAGTCACAATTAAGTAGAATGAACGGCTTTGAGGTATGTAGGGAAGAGGTGTTGAAAATTCTGGAAAGGGTGAAAATAGATAAGTCCCCTGGGCCTGATGGCATTTATCCTAGGATTCACTGGGAAGCAAGGGAGGAGATTGCAGAGCCATTGGCCTTGATTTTTATGTCCTCGTTGTCTACAGGAGTAGTGCCAGAAGACTGGAGGCTAGCAAATGTGGTTCCCTTGTTCAAAAGGGTGAGTAGGGATAACCCTAGTAACTATAGGCCGGTGAGTCTCACTTCTGTTGTGGGCAAAGTCTTAGAGAGAATTGTAAGGGATAGGATTTATGAACATCTGGATAGGAATAATGTGATCAAGGATAGTCAGCATGGTTTTGTGAAGGGCAGGTCGTGCCTCACAAACCTTATTGAATTCTTTGAGAAGGTGACTAAGGAGGTGGACGAGGGGAAAGCAGTAGATGTGGTGTATATGGATTTTAGTAAGGCGTTTGATAAGGTTTCCCATGGTAGGCTACTTCAAAAAATACGGAGGTATGGCATTGAGGGTGAGTTGGAGGTTTGGATTAGGGGTTGGCTGGCTGGAAGAAAACCGAGGGTAGTAGTTGATGGTAAAGGTTCATCTTGGAGTGCCGTTACTAGCGGTGTTCCGCAAGGATCTGTTTTGGGACCATTGCTGTTTGTCATTTTTATAAATGACCTGGGGGAGGGGCTAGAAGGTTGGGTGAGCAAGTTTGCGATGATACGAAAGTCGGAGGAGTTGTAGACAGTGAGGAAGGATGTGGCAGGTTACAGCGGGATATAGATAAGATTAGATTAGATTACTTACAGTGTAGAAACAGGCCCTTCGGCCCAACAAGTCCACACCAACCCGCCGAAGCGAAACCCACCCATACCCCTACATTTACCCCTTACCTAACTCTACGGGCAATTAAGCATGGCCAATTCACCTGACCTGCACATCTTTGGACTGTGGGAGGAAACCGGAGCACCCGGAGGAAAACCACGCAGACACGGGGAGAATGTGCAAACTCCACACAGTCAGTCGCCTGAGGCGGGAATTGAACCCGGGTCTCCGGCGCTGTGAGGCAGCAGTGCTAACCACTGTGCCACCGTGCCGCCACTGTGCCAGATAAGCTGCAGAACTGGGCAGAAAGGTGGCAAATGGAGTTCAATGTAGCTCAGTATGAGGTGATTCACTTTGGTAAGAGTAACAAAAAGATGGGGTACTGGGCTAATGGTCGGATACTTGGTAGTGTGGAAGAGCAGAGGGATCTTGGTGTCCATGTACACAGATCTTTGAAAGTTGCCACCCAGGTAAATAGTGCTGTGAAGAAGGCATATGGCGTACTGGCTTTTATTGGTAGAGGAATTGAGTTCCGGAGTCCTGAGATCATGTTGCAGTTGTATAAGACTCTGGTGCGGCCGCACCTGGAGTATTGTGTGCAGTTTTGGTCGCCATACTATTGGAAGGATGTGGAGGCATTGGAACGGGTGCAGAGGAGGTTTACCAGGATGTTGCCTGGTATGGTAGGAAGATCGTATGAGGAAAGGCTGAGGCACTTGGGGTTGTTTTCATTGGAGAAAAGAAGGTTTAGGGGTGACTTGATAGAGGTGTACAAGATGATTAGGGGTTTAGATAGGGTTGACCGTGAGAACATTTTTCCACGTATGGAGTCAGCTATTACGAGGGGGCATAGCTTTAAATTAAGGGGTGGTAGGTATAGGACAGATGTTAGGGGTAGGTTCTTTACTCAGCGAGTCGTGAGTTCATGAAATGCCCTGCCAGTAGCAGTGGTGGACTCTCCCTCTTTATGGGCATTTAAACGGGCATTGGATAGGCATATGGAGGATAGTGGGCTAGTGTAGGTTAGGTGGGCTTGGATCGGCTCTACATCGAGGGCCAAAGGGCCTGTACTGTGCTGTATTCTTCTATGTTCTATGTTCTATAAGGCAGCTCACCCCCACCTCCTCAAGGGGCAATTAGGGATGGGCAATAAATGCTGGCCAGGCAGTAATGTGTTCATCCTGATAATTAATGAAAAAACATTATTGAAATGTTTGATATGTTTTCACATCCTCCAGCACCTAAGACGCTTGTGGTCATCTGATTTCAGCCGGTTGGACATGCCCAACTTTAATTCCACTATCATTGGTATTTTCCAGTCAGCTGCCGGGGCCCTGAGCTCTGAAATTCCCTCCTCAAACTCCATTAAATTTCCACAGCTCTTCCTTCCCTGAGGATCCTTTTTAAGCAGAATCTGAGCAGCTGCCCCAGGTTTGTGTGCTGTGAATTTTGAGAACGCTTTGTGTAGATCTTTTGTGACAGTTTACCAGGTGCTACATAAATGCAAAATGCTGCAATACTGGAAATGTGAAATAGACAATGAAAATGCTGGAGAAATTCAGCAGGCCTAGCAGCATCTGTGGAGAGAGAAACAGAGTCAACATTCCAAATTCTGATGTGACTGCAGTTCAGAACATAAATCCATAAATGCATAATGTTCTTTTTTTGGTGCTTACTCAGAATGATGAGAAAGCGGAAGTAAAATTGGAGGAATAATCTTGACAATCTCCAGGAAACCTTCCATAAAGTGTCTCTCTCTCTCTCTGCCTTTTGTCACTCAATCAGCCATGGTCATCTCCACAATGGAAGGACAGTGCTAACTCAGATCTTGAGCCAATGGATTTCACTGACATTGGCTCCCATTTTGGATTGATTGAGACTCTGCTTTGTGTTGTGAATCTTTACCAATTTTAACCCTGTGTCAATATCAGAAACAAGATATCCCGCTGAGGGTGAACTTCAAACATGGAGCTATATAAATTTACTAAAAATATAAAACATGAAATCGATGGAGGAATTTCACAGAAAAGAATCATTTCCAGGAAATAATTGATGGAAATTTAAAGGTGTTGGTTTGAAGGGAAGAAGCAGGATGGGGAGGGTCTCTCTCACTCTCTGCTGCTGGCTGAGGTACAATCATAAAAATAAAGACTGTATGTGCAGACAGTTCAGGCAGATTGCCTTTTCTGTAAAGCTGAGGCAGGGTGTCAGATCCAATGGGCTTGAGGACCAGGGACACAAGGGATTTCTCACATAGCTCTTGTCAAACTGACCTTGAGGGGAGAATAAAAAGGGCTGAGCGTGCCTTCACCTCAATCAGAGCTGCTTAGTGAAGGTTAGTACAACATGCTTGCTTATACAACTCAGCAACTAACTAACCATGTACAAACAAGGAGATTGCATGAGGAAAGACTTTTTTAGTCCGAGGGAATGATGCACATTTTATTCAGCTATTCTGTAAGAGTACTGATTGTGGCAGTTTAAATGAAGCTGAAGGAACTGTTTTTTTGATGCTTGTGGACCAGCAATGAGTCAATGGTTTGTTCCAGCTCAAGGTGATTGAGAGCTGCTTTCGCAATCCTGTTATTTGGTTTTGGTGTGGTTGTGGAGCTGGGCAAAGAGCTGGATAGATTCATTTTGTGTGGCTACTTGCAGTGTCTGTTTTGTGATTTTACACCAAGCCCTATGCAATCAAAGGGGACAATAACTGTTCAATGTGACTTTCGTTTTTGCTAAAGGGCTTTACATTTCTTTTGTGGACGATCTGCACCCTGCACAATTCTTTATTAAACTTTCTGATCTGATTAGTCCAGATCTTTTTTTCAGTTTTAGGAGCTACTGAACAGAGAAAAATTATGCTTCTAAATCCCCTTGTACAGTTATAAACACTTCATGTGGTTAGAAACTATAAACTGTTACTCAACTTTTAGTTTAACATTTTAGAAATTCTTTCCATGGAAACTAATTGTGCAGTGACTTATCTGCAAGTAATTTTGCGTGGTATGAGATTTTATTCAAGGAATTATTAACTCCCAGAAGGATATAACATTGTTCAGGAGCAACAGGGAATGAAGACAATTGGTGTTAAATAGAAACCAAACTTTGAGTTTATTTTGACTGTGGCTAAAAATAAAAGGGAAGCTGGGAGAGAGCAGGATTTGCACAGATTTTAGATCTTATCCAAGGAATAAGAACCAGCGCGACCAGTTTTTATTTCAACACAGGCAGAAGGTATGGTCGAATATTTTGAGCTGAGGATGAACACCATTGGAGCGCTCAGAGGAGTAAGGGCTTTTGTAATAATATTGGGTAAAACAGGCAGAGAATTTGGGCATGATTTGGACTGGGGTGTACAAAGTTAAAAATCACACAACACCAGGTTATAGTCCAACAGGTTTAATTGGAAGCACACTAGCTTTCGGAGTGCTGCTCCTTCACCAGGTGGTTGTTCATCCACCACCTGATGAAGGAGTGATGCTCCGAAAGCTAGTGCTTCCAATTAAACCTGTTGGACTATAACCTGGTGTGTGATTTTTAACTGAGATAATTTGGGAGCTTTTAATAACAATACATATTTTTCCACAATTCAATCAAGGATTTTGCTAAACAGGCTTTAAAGCATTGGAAGTGTGCTGTAGAACTTCTTCAAATTCATTGCGAGATGTTTGATTTTTAGTTCCTTCCTAATTTATTTTTATATTGAATGAATTTAATGCTTTGCCATTTTGTTCTATAACTCAGGCATTACTTATTTGAAAATCTGCTCCGGATTTGGGTTTGACTTGTATTAACGCTGTGATAGTCTGACACTGAGGTGTCTGAGAGATCCATGAATCTGATTCCAGTTGCTCGACAGTGAATCACAGAATGTTGCAGCACAGAAGGAGAGCCCTTTGGCTCTCTATGTGAGGAGGTATTCTCACTGTGAATTTGCCTCACATAAGTGGAAAATCCTTGAAGTTTGTCATAGGCCCATTTTTGAGTTGGATTTCAGCAGCTGGTTTCTGGGAGGCAGAGTCTTTTCCTTGATCACTAAATCCACTCTGTTATCAGGCAGGAAATCTCTTTTTGGGCCATGATGTGAATCAGAAGTGATTTCAGAGTCGGTTAACAGCAACGTTCAGTATGCTAACTCTGTGAATACCACCCTAGACCTTCTAGTTGGAAGATAAATGCAGTGGCAATGTGCCCCAAAAAGATACACAAGGGGACCCCTCAGAGATCTGGATGCACTAGGGGATCCCTCAGAGATTACAATGAACTAAGACAGTCCCAGCCTGAAGTGGGAAGTTTAAATTTGGGATGACCAATTGCTCAGCATCTGGAATCTTCTGGAAAAGTTGTGAACTCTGAATTAGAACTGGAGATTTCAGAAGGTTCCAGCCTGATCACTGGAACATTTCCTTGGGAAAGGATAAAACTCTCATACTAGCTCCAACATCCGGGAATTAAAAACCCAGGTGCACCCCCAGCCCCAAATGCCCCCGACGCGAGAGCCTTCCCAAATCGACCTGACCCACTGGCCCCCATGGTCTCGACACCCCCTCCCAACCCCCGACTCACCCTCATCCTCCCACTCACCTTCACGCACCCACTCACGCTTACCCCTGACTCACCCTCACCCCGACTCACCCTCACCCCTACTCACCCTCATCCTCCCACTCACCCTCACCCCGACTCACCCTTACCCACCCACTCACCCTCACCCCGACTCACCCTTACCCACCCACTCACCCTCACCCCGACTCACCCTCACCCCTGACTCACCCTCACCCACCCACTCACCCTCACCCTTCCATTCACCCTCATCCCTGACTCACCCTCACCCCGACTCACCCTCACCCCTAATTCACCCTCACCCCTGACTCAGCCTCAACCCTGACTCACCCCCACCCACCCACTCACCCTCATCCCGACTCACCCTCACCCCTGACTCACCCTCACCCTGATTCACCCTCACCCGTGACTCAGCCTCACCCCTGACTCACCCTCATCCCACCCACTCACCCTCACCCTTCCACTCACCCTCACCCTGACTCAGCCTCACCCCGACTCACCCTCACCCACCCACTCACCCTCACCCTTCCACTCACCCTCACCCCTGACTCACCCTCACCCCTAACTCACCCTCACCCACCCACTCACCCTCACCCCTGACTCACCCTCACCCCCAACTTACCCTCACCCTCCCACTCATCCTCACGCCCCCACTCACCCTCAACCCACCCTAACCCCCTCACTCACCCTCACTCCACCCTCAAACCCCCACTCGCCCTCAAAGCCCACTCATCCTCACCCCACCACTCACCCTCAAGTACCCTCACCTCCCCACTCATCTTCACACTCAGCTACCCTAAACCCCCACTCACCCACACTCCACCTTATCCCCCCACCCATCCTCACTCTACCCTTACACTCCACTCATCCTCAACCCTCCACTCACCCTCACCTTCCCACTCATCCTCACCACTCACTCACACTCCCACTCACTCCTCACTCACCCACACCCTCCTCACCCCCCACTCACCCTTACACTCCACTCCACCTCACCCCCTACTCATTCTCACCCACACACTTACTCCCCAAACCTGCCCCCACCCACACCCCCATCTCCCTCACCCTTAACACCTACTCAACCTCACATCCCACTCACCCCCACCCATCACCCACTATGCCTACCCTCACCCACCCTCACCTGAGCCCAATGCACCCAGAGCATGCACCAGGACACTCTCACCCTTCACTCACATGTCACCACTCCCACACCTGTTCAGCTGCCTATCAGCTCATCCCCCAACCCCCCATCACTCACCTACCAACTCACCTTTCCAACTGCCCAACACCCTATCATCCCAGCCCCACACCCAATCCCATATTCATTCAGAGACAGTCTAGGTTGTTAAAGCTCAGAATGCTGCAGGTTCTGTTGTAAAATGGGCCAGGCCTCTAGCACAGATCCTGCTGTCTGTGGTGCATCGCTCCAGGCCAACTGCTCCTGTTTTTCAGGAGACCCAAATCATAGTGTGGATAAGAATTGTGGACTTCTGGAGCAAGGCAAAGGAATCAGAGCAGAGAGGCAATCCCACACTGACTGCCTCATTTGTGAGACTAGACACATTGCATCGTGTGAGCTGTTATACCAATCAGGGCAAGAACTAGGAAAAATGACAGTCTTTGGTGGGTCAGCATGAAGGGACCTGAGTCTAAAGAAGGGAAAATGTTGATAGTTTCTCATGAATACCCAACATTTTCTCAATGAAAATGGAGAGAACAGGAAAGTGAGCCCCAAGATTGACTGTCCCCATTTCCAGAAAGCAGCAGTGACAGTGTCATCATCGTCAACGGAGAAGCAGTCGCCGATGAACAGGGACTGGGAGCTTGCTCAGTGGGAAGTGGTCAATTTCTCATAATACCAGCATGCATTTGATGGGCTGAATGACATCCTTATTTGCTCTACTTACCCTCTGGATTAGAGTGGTGCTGGATGAACTTCTGTGCTTTTCCAGCACCACTCTAATCCAGAATCTGGCTTCCAGCATCTGCAGTCATTGTTTTTACCTCTAGTTACCCTCTGCCAGGTGTGAGAAATAAAGATAAATAGCAAGACAAAGGGGTATTTAATGGGGTAATCAATAGATGGGATATTAGGTTTATGACATAATTGATGGGTAATTTATAGGATTGTCAATGGGGTAATGGGTGGGGTAAGTAAAGGGGTGATGGGTGGTGATGGGTAGGGTAAGTTAAGGGGTGATGGTTGGGGTAAGTTAAGGGGTGATGGGTAGGGTAAGTTAAGGGGTGATGGGTGAGGTAATGGGTGGGGTGATGGGTGGTGTAATGGTTGGAGTAATGGGTGGGGTGATGGTTTGGGTAATGGGTGTGGTAATGGGTGTGGTGATGGGTGAGCTGATTGGTGAGGTAATGGGTGGGGTGATGGTGGGCTGATGGGTGAGGTAATGGGTGAAGTAATGGGTGGGTTGATTGCTGGGGTAATGGGTGGGGTAATGGGTGGGATGATGGGTGGAATAATGGGTGGGGTAATGGGTAGGCTGATTGGTGAGGTGATGGGTGGGGTGATGGGTGAGCTGATGGGTCAGGTAATGGGTGGGGTAATGGGTGAGGTAGTGGGTGGGGTGGTAGCTGGAGTAATAGGTGGACGGATGGGTGGGGTGATGAGGGATAATGATTGGGGTGATAGGTGGGGTAATGGCTGGGGTAATGGGTGAGCTGCTGGGGGGTATTGTTTGGGGTAATGGGTGGGGTGAATTGAAAGCACAAGCTCAGCTGGTTACAAACTGTGGAGTGAGTGAGGGGGTTGGGTGCTACCTGACTCCAACATGCAGACTATTCAGAGGAATTTACAAGAATGTTGCCGGGACTGGAGGGTTTGAGCTATAGGGAGAGGCTTCTTTCCTCAGACGCTGAGGAGTGACCTTATAGGGGTTCATGAAATCATGCAGGTCAAGGATAGAGTGAAAAAATCAAGGTCATTTCCCCAGGGTGGAGGTGTCCAAAACTGGAGGGCATTGGTTTAAAGTGAGAGTGGAAAGGGACCTGAGGGATGACTTTTTCACATAGAGGGTGAGCTGCCAGAGGAAGTGGTGGAAGCTGGTACAATTGCAGCATTTAAAAGGCATCTGGATGGGTAAGTGAATAATAAGGGTTTAGAGGGATATGGGCCAAATGCTGGCAAATGGGACGAGGTTGGATCGGGATATCTGGTTGATGCAGACAGGTTGGACCGAAGGGTCTGTTATCGTGCTTTGTAACTCGATGAGAACTGTCTGAATTCTTACTGACTCTGTTTCTACTCCCCAGCCCTGAACACTCTCTGCATCAATCAACTCTGGTTGCTGTTGCTACTGCTGTGAAAATTAGCCAACATGTCAATGCACGATATGTCAGAATTTGGGGAGGCTGCCCCTTTCCTGAGGAAAAGTGATAAGGAGTTAATGGTTTTACAAACCATTGCCTTTGATGGTAAGGAGCAGTTTGACTGCCACGGAGTCAATGATCTGGTATGTATGCTGTCCACTCAATCAGGCAGAAGGTTGAGTAATAAAGCCTGAGAAAAATTCATCAAGTTTAGATTAGATTACTTACAGTGTGGAAACAGGCCCTTCGGCCCAACAAGTCCACACCGCCCCGCGGAAGCGCAACCCACCCATACCCCTACATTTACCCCTTACCTAACACTACGGGCAATTTAGCATGGCCAATTCACCTAACCTGCACATCTTTGGACTGTGGGAGGAAACCGGAGCACCCGGAGGAAACCCACGCAGACACGGGGAGAACGTGCAAACTCCACACAGTCAATCGCCTGAGGCGGGTATTGAACCCGGGTCTCTGGTGCTGTGAGGCAGCAGTGCTAACCACTGTGCCACCGTGCCGCCCAAAGTTCTCTACCATGTATTCCTCATTAATATGTTCTTAGTGAGAGAGCACAGGGCAGTACGTGACATTGAGCAGAAACTGAGCATTCTATCCTTGGGGACTTGTTAACATCACATCATGAGTTAGGAACAATTAATACTTGTTCCTATCGGAAAGATGTTGTGAAAGTTGAAAAAGTTCAGGCAATATTTAGGCAAGGTTCAGGCAAGGGGTGACCTTATTGAGGTTTACAAAATTATGAGGGGCATGGATAGGATAAATTGACAAAGTATTTTCCCTGGGGTGGGGAAGTCCAGAACTAGAGGGCATAGGTTTAGGGTGAGAGGGGAAAGATATAAAAGAGACCTATGGGGCAACTTTTTCACACAGAGGGTGGTACGTGTATGGAATGAGCTGCCAGAGGAAATGGTGGAGGCTGGTACAATTGCAGCATTTAAAAGGCATTTGGATGGGTATATGAATAGGAAGGATTTGGAGGGATATGGGCCAGGTGCTGGCAGGTGAGACTAGATTGGGTTGGGATATCTGGTCGGCATGGACGGGTTGGACCAAAGGGTCTATTTCCGTGCTGTACATCTCTATGACTCTATGATTCTATGACCCTGGACACTCAGGAGGGCCTGGCCTGTTACTCCAGCCCCTACCCCCACCAAAGGCCCTGCCCTGGCCCACCTCCCGGGCCCAGCTCCTCTCCCAGGCCATCCCCTCTCCCAGGTCCCACTCCCCAGGCCCTGCTCCACCCCCAGGTCATCCCCTCCCCCAGACCCCACCACCTGGTCCTGCTCTCCCCCGGGCCCTACCCCACCCCCAGGCCCTGCTCTTCCCCCAGGCCTGCCTCTCCACCCCAGGTTCTCCTTCCCCACCAAGGCCCTGCCCTTCCACCAGGCCCTGCTCCAGCCCTCAGGCTCTGCCTCTCCCCCAGTCCCAACCCCATTCCCGAGCCTACCTCCACCCCTCCCCCAGCCTACTTCAGTAAATGTTTTTAAAGCTAAGATCGATATTTTTTGAACAGTAAAGGAATTAAGGGTCATGGTGAGAGTGCGGGTCAGTGGAGCTGAGCCCATGAAAAGATCCGCCATGATTTTATTGAATGGTGGAGCACGACCGCAGGGCCAGATGGCCTACTCCTGCTCCTAGCTCTTATGGTCTTAATCTGTTCCCACCACCTGTTCAGGCAATGTGTTCCCATCACAAGAACTCACTACACATCGCCCAAGTGCATTTCCAGTACACTAGCTATCACTTCCTTTGCAAAGTGTGGGGCCAGAATTGACTGCAGATCTCCAGCTCAGCCCCAAGAGTAATTTATAAATGCTTCACATCGTCTTCCTGCTTTTGTCTCTCTGTTGTCAATAACAAAGGAAAGGACCCCTCCTGCTGGTTTCCAGCCTTGCAGTTTTCTAATGTCACCTTCAATGAGTTCACACACTCCTTTAAGCAAAACCTCTCATTGTTTCATGTCAGATTGAGAGGTGATGAATTAATGTGTGATTGATCATGTATTAATTTGTTCTTGGCTACTCTCATCTTCAGGCAAGAAACGTTGCTGGGTTCCTGATGAAAAGGAAGCTTATGTGGAAGCTGAGATTAAAGAAGTTAATGGTGGAAAAGTCACTGTGGAAACCAAAAATGGCAAAGTAAGTGGGAACTAGCCCATTGCATAACAAAGGTTTCTGAACATCAACTGTCCCGGGTCCATCTGTGGTTAGATTTTACTGTGCTGTCTCCATCTACTGTCTGGATCTGCCCATTGCCCACACACCAGCCTCCAATCCAGGGTCTGCTTCCTATAGCCTCCTCATGGTACTAAGTGACTGAATGAGTGTGAGATTGTTATCTCAGCCAAGTGTTGATCTTTTTATGGGATAAAGATCCTTTTGACATCAACTCAGAAATCTTCCATTATTCCTTGTTAATAATTTATAGTTTAGCTTGATCCATGTTCTAGATTAATCTGTAATAAAGTTCCACTTTCTTATATTACTCTCAGAAATGAAAGCATCTTGTATCTCGAGTTTCCTTTGAAATTAAACATTGCGTCTATTACCCACAACCTTTGAGAAACCTTTTGCAACCTTGGATCGAGAAATGAAATACTGCAGATGCTGGAAATCTAAAGTAAAAATAGAAAGCCAGTGATACTGGGCAGCTCAGGCTGTATCTGCAAAGAGAGAAATTGAATTAATATTTCAGGTCGATAACCTTTCATCAGCATCTCTTTCTGTTTCAGTCTACATCGACTCACACACACTGTCTGGCCAGCTGAGGACTGCCAGCATTGTCTGTGTTCACTATGGTGTTGGACATTGCTCTCACCTTGCTGACTGCTCTTTGCTGGTCTCTGAGGAGACCTTTTCAATTGTTCACTCTCAGCTCCAGCTCAAGTGGCCAAGGTGGATCTGTTTTGTGAATCATTTCTCCAATTGGAGATGCTACATTTGTGACAGTTCCACTTCAGGTGTTTCTTCTACACTAGTGATGGAGCCTGCTGCATTTTATCTAGTCCAATGATTCACTGCCCATTATTACAAACTATTTCTTACAATTGTTATTATGATATCATTCAAATGCAGCCAGCTTGCTATTGAGCCTGTTTTTTTTTTTCCCTGTCTTCCTTTAGACTATAACAATTAAAGAAGATGACATTCAGCAGATGAACCCTCCCAAGTTCGATATGATTGAAGACATGGCCATGTTAACCAACCTGAACGAAGCTTCAGTGTTGACCAATCTCCGCCGGCGATACAGTAACTGGATGATTTATGTAAGAATAACCAATTATTAAAACTAAAACTTTTAATAAAATGTGAGCTGTGTGATTGGGTTCAATTGAGGCCTTCTGGGGGAGTTTGATGATTATTTAAATCAAAACAATGTGCAGGTTATAGGGAGGAGGCAGGAGATTGGCATGAATTCATAATGCTGACTCAGAGGCAGTGCGAAGGTGATGGGCCAAATGGCGTCTTCCTGTATCTGAACAATTCTCTCATTTTGTGTGACTCTGTGTTCAAGCCACTCTGTCAGAATTCCCTGATGTGACTCTGAGCTTCAAACTGAATTCAGCTGTAAGACTGGAGAATCCCAATCTGGCTTGGTAGAACATTCCAGTAACGTGTCTTCTCCCATTGGAGCCCCAGACAATGCTGCCCATGTAGAATAAACCCTGGTCACAAGGACAAAGACAACATGCAATATGTTAACCACCAATAACCTCCAAATATTCCTGACTCGATTGGAGTCAGTGTCTGATTTAGTCACAGTGTGGCCATGACACTAAATTATGCTCCTTTCTGACTGGAGTCAGGGGTGGAGTCTGAAGGTCAGGGGCCAGCAGTCTGAGGTTGTTACTAACCGCCCTCTGGAAGTTTCTATTTTCCTGAATAAGAGGGTGTTTATCGTTCTCCCAAACAGCACCCACCCATATATCCAATCAAAGAAGTGTTCCCAGAATAGTCAGAAGAAAAAACAGCATTGGCCACTTTCCTTCTGACGATAAAGGAAAGGTTCACAGGGTCAGGAACATGATGCATTGTGGGGTAGCTCTGATCTAAATTCCATAGAACCTGGAACAGTACAGCACAGAAATGGGCCCTTCAGCCCACATTGTCTATACCGACTATGATACTGTTCTGTAGTAATCCCATCTAGTCCTTATCCTTCCATTCCCTGCCTGTTCATGTGTCTGTCTAAATACCTCTTAAATGTTGCTGTTGTTCCTGCTTGTTCCATCTTCCCTGGCAGCACAATTCAGGCACTTATCACCCTTTGTGTAAAAATCATGCCTCACACATCTCCTTTAAACTTGTCCCCTCTCACCTTAGACCTATGCCCCGTAGTATTTGATGTTTCCACCCTAGGAAAAAGACTCCAACTATCCACCTTATCCATGCCTCTCATTTTTATATACTTGAGTCAGTTCACCTTCTCAGCCTCCAATGCTCTAACTACAACATTCCAAGTTTGTCCAAACTCTCCTTATAGCTAATACATTCCAATCCAGGCAATATCCTGGTAAACCTGTTTTGCACCCTCACCAAAACCTCCACATCCTTCCTGTAGTGAGGTGACCAGAACTGCACACAATACTCCAAATGTTGCCTGACTGAAGTTTCATGCAGCTGCAGCATGATTTGCCAAGTTTTATACTCCGTGCCCCGAGTGAAGAAGGAAAGCACCTCACCTTCTTTATCACCTCATGCCCTTGTGTTGCCACTTTCAGGGAGCTATGGACTTGCACACCAAGATCCCTCTGTATGTCAATATTCCTAAGGGCTCTGCCATTTACTGCATACTTTCCTCTTGCATTTGACCTTTCAAAATGCATCACCTCACACTTGTCCAGATTAAACTCCATCTGACATTTCTCCGCCCAACTTTCCAATTGATCCACAGGTAGATTTTCTATAATCCCATGGTTGTGTTCTTGTGCAACCCTGCATTATAGAATAATCGTGCTTTAGAAACAGCACGGTGAAATGCTGGTGATGTAATTGCTTTACAGCCAACATATTTTTAAAAGTTTGCATTTTCGAAAGTGTTCCCGATTCATCAATTGCATTATAGCGAATTCGCGATAATGAAAGATATGTTATAGTAGAATGACCTGTATATCCTGCTGTATCCTTTGACAACCTGCTGCACTATCCATTTCTGAGATTCTTGGTCCCCACCTTTTAGAATAAACAACCTCACAAACCACAAGTTCTAAAATATTCCATCCCAAACTTGCTGATTTTCTGAAACAAAAACAGAAATTGCTGGGTCTGGCAGCATTCCTTCTGCAGCTAGGTCACACTCAGTCTGGGCCATCAGTGAAAGATGGCTGACACTTTGCAGCATCCAACCTGAGTCTCAGAGGGGAGATAGAGAATTAACTATATGAAAGCAGCTTCCTGTTCCATTGAGACTCGTTGGGAGTTGCATTAAAACAGCCCAAATCATGATGATTTCTTGTAGCTAATGTACAAGGACCATTTCAACATCTGGGCAGAATCTGATTCCATTTATGGAGATGTAAAGACAACCCAAAGAAATCGGTTTTACCATCAATACCCACATCCCAAGAAAGAACTTTTTAAAATTGTTTCAGCTGATTATCTGACTCTTAATGAAAGTAACATGAAGTAGAAATGCTTGGTCTGATTCTGTGCCTTCCTTCCTGACAGACCTACTCAGGGTTGTTCTGTGTGACCGTGAATCCATATAAATGGCTCCCGGTGTACAGTGCTCCCGTGGTCGCTGCCTACAAGGGCAAGAGACGTTCAGAGGCACCACCTCATATCTACTCCATTGCTGATAATGCGTATAACGACATGGTTCGCAGTAAGTAGCATCATCATTGGAGCCTCTGCTCTGAAAACAGACGCACATGGGGAACAGTATATAAGTGGGTTAGCTGATTGCAGATAAGTTGTGATTATCAGCAAATGACCCTTCTGTATTGATCAGCAGAAAGTAATACAGCAGGCTAGGAGAAAGGGAGAGTCTGGGAAAATCATTAATTATAACTCAATTTTTCCAGATCGGGAGAACCAGTCAATGCTGATTACGTGAGTGCTTAAATTTCATATTTTAATAATATTTATAAACTAATTTGTGGTTAAAGTTGAAATGTAAGTGAGTTCATTGAAAAGAGCTGAAGTTTAGTTTTGAGTTAACAGCCCTGTGAGTAGCCTCAAATATTGTTTATAATAAACTGTGTGATTGATCAGCATTATCCCATAATAACCTTAGTATTATGTCACATATTAATCTTGATCAACACTTTCCCAGCTTTTCGACTCAAAATTTGTTTTGGGATTTTGCTGTTGGTGGTGTTATCTCACAGAATTTAACCAAATTGTGTGACTGCAATCTGACCGTGTAACATTGTGCAATTCTGTGTTATTATAACAGACTTCTTTATAAATTCACATATTTTATACATTTCTGACCATATTTATAATGGAAAGTTCCCATGTAAACTTATCATGCTGCAATTGCGCTCTGCTGCCAGAGATGGCATTTGAGCACCTTGGTCTGATCCAGGTGTCATTTCACTCATCAACAGCTCTTTGTGCAGGGCTACTCCAGAACATTGGCTTGTCCAAATAGAAAATGGGAAGCCTTGCTTTTGTCTCTAATGCAAATTAACCCATAGATTTTAACACGTGAAATTTGTTATTATTAGTTATTGATGGATCAAGCTCCATTCTGTAAAATAAGTTTATTGATTTCCCCAAATCACCATGTGTGTCCATTTTAGTTCCCGAGCAATTAAACGTAGAAGCTGAGAATAAATTTATAATGTAATAAATACATTAAAAATCTGAATTAATTTTGGAACGCCTCGGATGATTTGCAGAAGGAGCCAGATACCTGTTTGAAGACTTTGTAGGAAGTGTCTGTTTTCAGTGCAGTCTATGTTGTCTCCATTCTGGTAATCAACTACATGCCATTGAAGGTCATCAGAAAGGGGGCTTTCTGAAATTGGAGCAGGCCATGTTGGAGAGATTCGTTGAACCCATTGTAATCCTAAAATCAAACCCAATCACAATTTGTCTACCATCAGTCCCTCTCCTATAGATGAGTGCCAGAGATGGAGACAATCAAACAGACAGAGAGAGAGAGAAACTGACAGTGACATTGAGGGACACAGAGAATAGACAGGGGGACAGATAAACTGATTGCCCAAAATAATTTCATCAAAAGCCATTTTATAATGGATTATATGAATCATTTTGTAATGGATTAATCTTGTTTACCAACAGGCCACAACTCATTCAGCACAAAAAAGACACAGATCCTTTTTAACACTGAGAATAACAAACTGAATGCTATTCTCTGTTTTTATATTTGATATTTTGAATGATTATGAATATTTTGTTACTTACTTTTTATTTTTTGGGGTTTAACTTTTTCACTTTTTTCCCTCCCTGGATTTTGACCTTTCCCAGTGGTGAGTCTGGAGCTGGGAAAACTGTCAACACGAAACGTGTTATTCAGTACTTTGCAATTGTAGCTGCCTTGGGCGAAGGAGGTGGAAAGAAGGGCGTAAGATCAACTCTTTCAAACTTCTTCAATTTTTATTTTGCATTTTTGCTTTTTTCTGATAAAAAAATATTTTGGCATCTGCTTTAATGTTGAGTAATTTATACACAGTTTGTTCTTTATTGAGTAAATACTTTTTGCCCTAGAGATTTTTCTCCTCTTTTTGTATATTTTTAAAACAAAACTTTTTAAAGATAATTTTTATACCTGTGCTGTTCTTATTTTTCAAAATAAAATTGCAAATTTTTTTTCAGTGTTTCCTGTTTTAATCCAAGGAGATTTATTTTTTTCTGTTTTTCCTTGCAGTCTCAACCAGCAACAAAGACTGGGGTAAGATTAGTGTTTCTGCCATGACTGGGTGGAATTTCTTTGTGTAGTTCTGACCTTGTGAGCAGGTTCTTTGTAAAATTCCACACAATAATTGACTGATTGCCACCTGTAACTTCAATATCATAACCTTAACCCTGGCTCAACCAAACACCCCTGCCCCCAAATCATAACCTCAATCCAATTGTTAACCAATTGCTAATCATGTCTCTGTCCTAATAGCCCATGCACCGCAGCAAGATTTGGAGTTGTTTATATCATATTGCATGAGTTAGAAGAGAAAAATTTCTAAAAATTTAAGATGGTTTGCCAAATGTCAGTGAACTATGGGACAATTTAAATCCAGATGGAGGTAATTGGCCGAGAGAATGGGTAGAGTAGGAGGGTTGTTAAAAAGGGGTGGGATTTTGAGCTATTTCCAGAAGAGTTTCTTGATTAATTTATGTGAGTATCAGGGATACTTTACACAGTTCATCTTCAAATGTGTTTCTCCAATTCTTAGGGTACCCTGGAGGATCAGATCATTGAGGCAAACCCAGCAATGGAAGCTTTTGGCAACGCCAAGACGTTAAGAAATGACAACTCTTCCCGTTTTGTATGTATTTAATGAAATATACATCTTCTTTCATACAATTGGCAACATGTTAAACAATAATCGGCACTCTCTTCTCATGCAATAGAAATTGTTGCTCCCTTTGAGATTTGGTATTCCTGCACATTCATTCTGATGAGTACACAGTAAAAAGCTTCAACAGAATGGATCTTTTTCAGCAAGATTCAAATAATTAGACAGTTAATGCCAGACAATATATTGTGCAATCTGAAAAGCTTCATTTGAAACTAGGAAGTTCAAACAGTTTTACTGATGACTTGCTACCTTAGTTTAAAGATTTTCACACATTCTGCATTTAATGAATGAATCCCACTCTCTGATTTAACCATTTCTGTGCTGTAATCTCTATATCGTTCCTATTACCTTTGTGCAGGGGAAGTTTATCCGGATCCACTTTGGTCCCACAGGGAAACTGGCATCAGCTGACATTGACATCTGTAAGTGAGTGGAAACTTGGCTGAAGGGTTGGTGTGAGGCGACAGGGTGGTGGGGGAGAGAGAGAGAGAGAGAAATGGAGAGATTTAGGGAGAGGTGGTTTGAGAAGTGGGAGTTGGTGTGGGGACGGGAAGCCGTAGATACTGTCGTGGAGAAAATGTAGAGAATCACCAGGAGACGCAGAGAGTTCTTCAAGGAATAGGTATTTTATTTGCAAACAAAAAACCATGACACTCAGAAAGCAAATTCTTGAATGCTCCTGAACCTCAGAGTCTGTGGGTTTTTATATCTTTCTTATCATGTTTCTGTTAGCTTATCAGCATGTCCAACTGTGTTAATCAGAATTACCTCACTCCAGCTATACAATAAACCAATGGTGTTAATTCCCATTATCTCTTTAATTCTGCCACTATGGTATTTCCTACATTCTACTTAATGTTATTGTAATGTCAAGATTTTAGATTAGATTAGATTACATTACAGTGTGGAAACAGGCCCTTCGGCCCAACAAGTCCACACCGACTCGCCGAAGCGCAACCCACCCATACCCCTAACCTAACACTACGGGCAATTTAGCATGGTCAATTCACCTGACCTGCACATCTTTGGACTGTGGGAGGAAACTGGAGCACCCGGAGGAAACCCACGCAGACACGGGGAGAACGTGCAAACTCCACACAGTCAGTCGCCTGAGGCGGGAATTGAACCGGGTCTCTGGCGCTGTGAGGCAGCAGTGCTAACCACTGTGCCACCGTGCCGCCCACAGATTAGACATTTTATTGTCAGCTCTGCAACAATGGTCTTTCATTCCAGACCCTACTTAATATTTTCCTAATGTCATGATTAGATATTTATTGTCAAGGGTTTCAAGCAGGCTGACTCTACTAACTATTAATTAGATATTTAATGTCATGTCCCAAAAATGTATTGCTACAACCTGCCATGACGATATTTAGCAGGCGAGATTGACTTTACTAACTATGCTATCTCATCCCGCCATAGTGACCTTTCAGCCTCAACCTGACTCTGCTAATTGGTGTAGGATTAGATTAGATTAGATTAGATTAGATTACTTACAGTGTGGAAACAGGCCCTTCGGCCCAACAAGTCCACACCGACCTGCCGAAGCGCAACCCACCTAGACCCATTCTCCTACATTTACCCCTTCACCTAACACTATGGGCAATTTAGCATGGCCAATTCACCTAACCTGCACATTTTTGGACTGTGGGAGGAAACCGGAGCACCCGGTGGAAACCCACGCAGACACGGGGAGAACGTGCAAACTCCACACAGAGAGTCGCCTGAGGCGGGAATTGAACCCGGGTCTCTGACTCTGTGAGGCAGCAGTGCTAACCACTGTGCCACTGTGCCGCCCCTATTCTTATCCCATCCTGCCTTCCACAGTGACCCCATCCTGCCACAGTGACCCCATCCTGCCACAGCGACCCCATCCTGCCACAGTGACCCCATCCTGCCACAGCGACCCCATCCTGCCACAGTGACCCCATCCTGCCACAGTGACCCCATCCTGCCACAGCGACCCCATCCTGCCACAGTGACCCCATCCTGCCACAGCGACCCCATCCTGCCACAGTGACCCCATCCTGCCACAGTGACCCCATCCTGCCACAGCAACCCCATCCTGCCACAGTGACCCCATCCTGCCATAGCGACCCCATCCTGCCACAGTGACCCCATCCTGCCACAGCAACCCCATCCTGCCACAGTGACCCCATCCTGCCACAGCAACCCCATCCTGCCACAGTGACCCCATCCTGCCACAGTGACCTTTTGGCTAATGTTGCATTCCACAGACTCCTTGCAACAGATCGCCAGTGGTCTTGGTCATTCACAGCTCCTAATCTCCCTGTAATCTCTCTATGCACTGTCATTATCACCTCTTTATTGCTACCTTTGCTTCTGGAGCCAGGACTCACCTTCTCTCAGCCGAGTATAAATACCTCCCTATTTCTCCCTTTTTTTAGCTTTGACAAAGGGTCAGTTAGACTCGAAATGTCAGCTCTTTTCTCTCCTTACAGATGCTGCCAGACCTGCTGAGATTTTCCAGTATTTCTCTTTTGATTTTTTCGCCAGTGGTCTTCATGCTTTAACCCTTCCCATGCTTTCATGTTCTTTATTTTCCATAATACTGCAGCAGTTCATACAGTTTGATGAACATTTTTGGCCAAACTAATGAGATAAAAGCCTTTTTCTACTGGGTTTAATGTACCTGAATGAACGGCACCTGGAAAAACCCTAAAGACTTTAGAGTTAACAGAATCAGTAAACTGTTCTGATCCTTTTTTTAACAAAGTCACCATAGTATTAATTAAACAATTTAAAATTACCCAATTTTTTTAACTACCATGAATAAACACGTGTTTCCATTAATTAAACACATTGCAATGCCCATTGAGGGCAACTCTGTCTAATGTGAAGTAGAGAAGCAAGTTCAGTACAGCTGAGGTATAAAAGCATGGTTTGATAGTAAGTGATAGATTGGACCAACTTGCACTTGTAAAATGTAACCATTGTATGATTGTAACCAATCACAACTTAAGCTCTTCTCTTTGGAATGGAACTGGGATTTGAGCAGAAATGAGTCTCTTCTGGATTTACCCAGAATATACAGATTTATGACCCTAATTCTGTTTTTCTCTCCAACTACTCGATCAAATCCCTTCGCCATTTGAAAGACCTCAATCATGCCATTGCATCAAAATTATAAACTTGCCACATTGGAAACATTGGAAGACAAGATTTGTTTAATTCATAGTTAGATCAAGCAGAGTTCTGGAGTTTTATTACATCTTATGTCTTTTTACTAAGTTTTATTATGGTTGGTCTACCTGGAGAAGTCTTCAACCTCTTTTACTACAAAGTCATTTTATGTTTCATTGATTAAAGAACTCAAAGTTTTGAAAGGTTGTGGGAAAATGAATTTATTTCAAATTTTGTGGACATACCTGGAGTGTTTTTTTAAAAAGAGGTAATTGAAGGTTCACTGTGGACATTGGAAGTTATTTTAACAAGGCTTCCTGGAAATTAAATGGCTGGTGATAGCTGCTTGAGTTTCTGTACACCCCCTTCTGGGTTGTTTATAACAACAATTAGCTTGGTTCTTATTTTACCTGATTCATTTTGGAGAGAAGCCTGCTAACAACAAGCTCTCCATCTGATCTCTTCCCTCTTGTTGAGCCCAGCATAAAACCTATCTCTTTCTTTTGAAAGAACAATTGGAGGACCATCTCAGGATTGTGTTTCCTGAATCAGTTGAGTTGACCAGACTTCAACAAAAAACAGACTTCAACAAAAACCTTGCAAGTTTAGTGACTTGCACGGGCAGGACATTAGAGCAAAGACTCGAACATTCTACTCTTTATCACTGGCTCTTAGAAATATGAGTAAAGATAAGATGAGTGTGAAATTCTTCAGTAAAACTTGAACAGGCTTTTCTTCTGAAAAGAGGAGGCTGAGTAGTGACATAAACGTGCAGAACTCAGTTGTGACTAATTATTATAGATGAGCCATTGTCAAATGCTGCCATCACAATCCTCTGTTCTAGAAGGTAATGTCAAGTTGCACTGTCCTTTCAGCAGCTCCATTGTGTTCAAGACATTTCTAACTGCAGTTATCTGCTCAATGAAATTTGGTGATATCTGAATGTACTGCTCTGTAATAATTCAAACCTCTAACTTTCAGATCTTCTAGAAAAATCTCGGGTAATCTTCCAACAGCCTGGGGAAAGGAGTTACCATATTTATTACCAGATCTTTTCTGGCAAAAAGCCTGAGCTCTTTGGTAAGTATGAATAAACACAAATTAACATTTTTCCCCAAAAAAACTTTGATCTGATTTATTATTGACACATGTACCGAGATACAGTGAAAAGTATTGTTCTGTGTGCTATCCAGACAAATCATATCTTTCTTAAGTACATCAAGGTAATAGAACAGAATATAATGTTACAGCTACAGAGAAGGTGGAGAGAAAGATAAATTCTAACATATGGGAGGTCTGTTCATAGGTCTGATAACTGTAGGGAAGAAGCTGTTATTAATCTATTGGTACAAATGTTTGAAAACACATATCTTCTGACCAATGGAAGGGGGTGGAAAGGAGTATAAGAGGGATGTGAGGGGGGGGGGGTGGTCTTTGATGATGTTGGCTGCTTTCCTGAGGCAGCGGGAAGTGTAAATAGAGTTACTGGATGGAAGGCGGGTTTGTGTGATGAACTGGGCTCTGTTCACAACTCTCTATAATTTCCTGCAGTCTTGGGTACAGCAGTTGCCATACCGCGCTGTGATGCATCTGGATAGGATGCTTTCTATGGTCCATCTATAAAAATTGGGAAGAATCTTTGTGAACAAGCTGAATTTCTTTAGCCTCCTGAGGAGGTAGAGGTGTTGGTGTGCTTTCTTGACTCTGGTGTCGATGTGGATGGACCAGGATCGATTGTTGGTGATAGTGACTCCAAGGAACTTGAAGCTCTTTTTAGATTACTTACAGTGTGGAAACAGGCCCTTCAGCCCAACAAGTCCACACCGACCTGCCGAAGTGCAACCCATCCAGACCTATTCCCCTACATTTACCCCTTCACCTAACACTACGGGTAATTTAGTATGGCCAATTCACCTGACCTGGACATTTTTTGTTTGGACTGTGGGAGGAAACCAGAGCACCCGGAGGAAACCCATGCAGACACGAGGAGAATGTGCAAACTCCATGCAGAGAGTCGCCTGAGGTGGGAACTGAACCCGGGTCTCTGGCGCTGTGAGGCAGCAGTGCTAACCACTGTGCCATCGTGCTGCCCATAACCCACTCTTGACCACCTTCACCTCAGCACCATTGATACAGACAAGGGCATGTTCTCCACTCCGTTTCCTGAAGTTGCTGGCACTGGAAAGATTGTTGTCTTTACACCAGGCTATTTCTATCTCTTTACTCTGTCTCATTGTTGATGAGATCTGACCCACTATGATGGCATCAACAGCAAACTTATAAATGGAGTTAAAGCACAATTTGGTGACATGGTTGTGAGTGTATAAGGAGTATAGTAAGGGAATCTGGAAATTGAAATATTTTCCAGACAAATACCCTATCAGCTCTATGACCCTTAATTGGTGAGAGTGATAATGTGAGAGACACAGACAAGCCATTTTAACCCTTACTTTGGACATTGAGGTGGTCACAAGGGAGCGCTAAGTGATAACTACTATTGTGACTGTTTCTTCTCTGTCCAGTGATCCCCAAAGATTCATATTCTGCTCATACTCACTGTCAACTTCACACTAAACAATGGCTATTTAGATAAGAATATCCAATCCTATCCATGTCCAGTTACTCTGCAAGAATCTGGGGCCAGATTTTACAGGAGTCAGAAATCTAGTGACAAGGTCACATCTTAGCTTTAAAAAAATCACACTGAAGATTACCAAGTGTTTTGCTTT